>NW_006763136.1:2111055-2344056 GCF_000264905.1 Stereum hirsutum FP-91666 SS1
TAAATCAAATGCATTTATATAGCGCCGGCGCAGGCCAGGGGCGCTGTTTAGAAGTAACTAGTCAACTAACTACGCGTAAGTAGAGTTGGTAAACACTGTGGAACTCGACTGGAAGAGTGGGTAATGTAAATGCAGAAAAGAAGCAACTAAATTCGATGTGCCGGTAACGTGTGCGATCAAATGTGGCCCAATCAGTCCGGTGGGCGGGGAACAATCTATCGTTCTAAGCGTCTCGTGATGAAGGCCGTGGAAGTCATATTCTTGGTCGAGGTATGACGATGGATTTGGAACAGGACAGCCTTGTCCAAGCCTTGCCTTAAGGCGGAGGATTATGTGGCGTTAGGTAGATGGATAATCAGGAAGGCAAGGACTTCCGTAAGGTATATGTCTGCACGCTCGTTTGCTTTCATGCACCATATATACTCATAAGTTCTCTGAGCAGACTTTTATATGGCGCTAGTAACCGTCTACTTTTACCATCGAGCGCGCTTCGCCACCGTAAATGCGAGCTTCCACGGCCGATGCAGTTCTCCTATAAGTATTGGGTGATCTGTACTCGCAGAGCTCCTCACATCTCCCCATTCGCCCGATCTTAGGTGAGTGCCCCTCACTTTCTACTCAATCTTTCTAACATTCTCGCCATAGCGCAATGCAAGTGTTCATGAGAAATGTGCCATGGTCTGCGCAGGACTCGGACTGCACGATCGCCCTGGCACGCCTCCTTCACAGACCACCATTTCCCCCCGAACCTCCCTTGAACTTCCACGTCAGACTCTTCCGAAAGGGCGGGCGCAACGGTCGCTGTGGTTTGCTCACGCTACCCACCCAAGCAGTGGGGAACACCTTCCTCAGCATCTATAGCAGGGTCACCATTCATTCCAGTCAAGTGATGTTCACTCCGGATAGGAACGCACCGGACGAGGCTTTGATCGCTAGGGTAGCTGCCACAGAATGGATCGATCCGGAAATCCTGAAAGAAGAGCAACGACGCCTGGAGATGATCTCCACCCCCGTCCCACTCGCCAGCTTATCCTTTGGTCGATTATGTCGAGATGGCTCCTTCTCTGTCGAGCTCGAACGCTCTGGCAGCCTTCATGTTCAGTGCGACGCTGATAATCGACAGCTGCGAATCGAATCTCCCGTCTCATCCGTAGGACCAGACGCCAATTTTTTTCTTTCGATGATGTCACCCACTACCACGCTCAGCATCTGGCTCCACTCCTCGCAAGTTGTAGCGCTTTCATATCCTACATTTTCCGGAAGTGATAACAATCACCACATTTTACTTGAAGCCGCGCACCCTCCTGCACTAGAAGTCGAGAGGACCTCAATCCTAGATGACCTTCTCGGCTTTGAGTTCAAACCGCCTCCACCTCAACGGGTATCATCACTCGATAATCGCCCCATCGTCCACGCTTCCCGTTTCATGCTCCTCTCTTTTCGTAATCACGGTGATATGTCCATCTTCCAAGCACGAGCAAGGCAGATCAATATACATCGCCAATATCCGCAAGACATCCCAGTTGTCAGAAGAGATTTATATTCCCTGTCATCTTTGGAGCGGGTCGATCATTTTCTCTCCCGATTGCGCTTTTCACTTGCGTTCGAGGCGGACAAAGCTCTTGCAGGTGCCGTTTTGGATCCCGAAGAGCTACTCGGGTTGAGTCATGCCATAGAGGAGTTGCAGGGCGACCATCCGGCGGACGCTGACGCCATCTTTCGCCGATTCACCTCCAGCGTCCATATCCCTTCTTTAGCGACATGGGAACCCAACAACATCCCAATCGAGAACCGCAACAAGAAACGACGACGACGGAGACGTGGAAAGAAGCAGCCACAGGACGCTTCTGCCCCCAGTAATACTCTGGCAGACCTCCTGAGGGACGTCACCGCGGAGTTTCTTGCTGATCTCCAGGTTCCACGAAAACGCTTTGCCATACCACCATCTGAAACCGTATTCGACGCTTACACCTTGATTTTGACTCCGACGTCTAAGATCTTGGAAGGCCCATTACCCGACCAATCCAATAGCGTCCTGCGTCGATTCGGACATCACGACTGTTTTATTCGCGTCTCCTTCCAGGACGAAAATCATACCCCCCTTCGACGTGACCCATCAGGGACGAGTATCCAGGAACTTCTCCGAACGAGATATAAATCTGCCATGGTCAAAGGTATTCCACTGGCCGGTAGACATTTCGAGTTCCTTGGGTACTCGATGAGTGGGTTAAGAGAGCACAGCATCATCTTCATGCAAGCTTTCGAGAGTGATGACGGGTCGTTGATGACTGCGGACCGTATTCGGAGTCTTTTGGTCAGCTAATTCGCTAATGCTCAATTTAATTACTCGCATCTAACAGTGAGACTCGATTTTCCAGGGTAATTTCTCTCATATATCGAATAAACCCGCCCTTCTAGCCGCACGATGGGCTCAGGCTTTCTCCGCCTCAGACCCCTCAGTCACGCTCCAATCTGCCGAAATACAGAGGATCGGAGACAAGCGCTCGCCGTCGGGATCGCTCTTCACGGATGGTTGTGGCACCATTTCTGAATCACTCGCCCGCGATGTTTGGAAGTTCCTGCAGCGCCACAGACGGCGAGCCGCTAGTATGCGCTTGGTCCCGTCCTGTTTCCAAATTAGAATTGGTGGGGCCAAAGGCATTCTATTTCAGGATCCTAACTTGATCGGAAAGATGGTTTGCCTGCGACCCTCTCAAACGAAATTCGAGAACGACTCGGAGGCTCTTACCCTGGACATTGCGTCCACATCATCACGACCGATCCGTATGTTCCTCAATCGGTCTCTCATACTACTCCTCGAATTCCTGGGCGTAAAGCCCGATGTGTTCATGGCATTGCAGAAGGACGCAACCGATGCTGTAGAACGCGCTCGTCATTCCTTCCTCGAGGCTGCGAAGTTGTTTTCTCACCACGGATTTGGATCATCATTCCGGATCGCATCCTTGTTCAACAATCTCGTCACTCAGCTGAAACTAGACGAGGGCGACCTCCAAGGGCTCGAGTGTCAGATTCTCACCAAGAGCATCGAATATGCTGCTACGCACGTCCTGCGCGAGATCAAGTTCAGGGCGCGAATTCCCGTGCATGGTTCTTGGACACTTTTAGGAGTGTCTGACGAATGGGGTTGTCTCCGCGAAGGTATTGAATATCCTTTCATTACACATATTACTTGAATAGCTGATTCATCTGCTTGTTTACAGGAGAAATCTTCGCAACAGTACGAGACGAGCACAGCGGTACTTCTGTGGAAATACAGGGTCCAATGCTCATCACTCGCAGTCCACAAATTCATCCCGGTGATGTTCAAATGGTCACCGCCGTGAGACGACCTGAGCTTGCACATCTTACCAATGTGGTGGTGTTCTCGTGCGAGTAAGCCAACGTCCTAACACGTCGTCTTTTAATCATCTGACAAGTCACCGTTCTCAGGGGAGAGCGTAGCTTACCGTCTATGCTCGGTGGTGGAGATCTCGACGGTGACATATACAATCTGATTCTGGACGTAAGTCTAATCCCACTTATCGTATCATATCCAAACCCTCCCTGACTTCGTTATAGCCGGACCTTTTCCCCACTCACACTTGCGAAGCAGGAGGCTACGTAGGGCTTCCCCACAAGGTCTTAGACCGCGATTGCACCATAGATGATGTTGCGGACTTTGTCATCAACTACGTGCGTATGGTTTCAAGGATCTCTCCCCAAGTGCCTCGAACGCTCAATGTCTGTCCGTGCTGGTAGATTGAGGCGGACCTCGTCGGCTACATAGCGATTCTTCACCTACGCATAGCCGACCTGAGTCCGGAAGGTCCAAATAGCAAGGACTGCCTCCTGCTCGCCGAGAAGGCATCCCATGCAGTTGACTTTCCGAAAACTGGAACGCCTACTAACTTCGATGACTTGCCTCGTGCTCCCAGGGGTCCGAAACCCGACTTCCTTGGTTCAGAGACCGTCGACCCCTCCAGTTCATCATTTTATCCTAGCAATAAGGTCCTTGGACGGCTCTTCCGTAATGTGCCGCTGGAGATTGTCGACGCTGATCACGAGGGCTCTGTCTTCGGATCCACGATAATAGATGCTTTAGATCGGGCCGCTCGTCTAGGACATGTCAGACTTGGGTTGCCTGTCATCCATGGCCATTCCGACGATCTAGTGGAAGAGATGGAGTTGATGATGGACGCTTACTCGGAGCAACTAATGGAAATAGCCAAAGCCCATACGCAGTCCAGAGCACCGAATGCCTTCTTGACGGAACCCGAGCTAGTCAGTGGGACAATCCAGGGGAAGTGGAGCAATCCTCGCAAGCGTAGAGAAGCTGTTAATTCCATGGAACTCCAGGCAGGTCATTCATGAATCCACATACAACGTCAACTAAAGGATTCGTTGGACTCTTTGTAGACCCACGAATTGACTAAGTCTATTCGTCAAGAATTGCGCAGAGCACTCATCGTTGATGAGCCCGACGATGAAATGGAGGGTACCGAGGCCGTCGGAGAGCAGGACGACCAGGACGATGACGAGGAAGATGAGGACATCCTCTCGGATCGAGACTTGGAGTCGTATCGTCGGGCCGCCGCAGCTTGGCAGGCCGCCAATGACGCTCTGGAGGAGGATGCAGAGGCATTTGGACCTTCAAGCTTCGGTCTCATTGCGTTGGGTGTTATGCTCGAAATAATGAAGAAAGCCCGGTACCTTTTGCAGTAATTTGCCATACATGTCATCGATCCTCCCGAAATGTCAAGACCAGTCTCCGCTTCAATTCGGTCTTAACCAGGTTTTGTGTACTCGAGTATGTTTGTAACTGTAGTGTCAGCAATTGAACGATATACTTACTAGTTAGCTGTGGAAAACAAATTGGGTGCATTTCAGGATTTCTAGGATGTATGGTTAATTTCCGAACTCCTCTGTTTTTGATACGTAAGCTGTCGGGGTTCGGGAGTAGAATTGGCGCCTGAAGTTGGCGATGTGCAAAGAAATGGTGGTTCGACAATGGAGTCACTATGTTGGCACCGTGGGAACGGGCCGTAGCCTCTGGGGGCCCTATTCACACAGCGGCCATAATCAATCCACACTACAACTTCACGCCTTTTTCCTACCAAGTCTACGATCGGCCTTGTGGCGCGGAAGATGTGGTGTCTACCACCTCCCCCTGAGTGTCTTCTACTCAATGCTCGTCATCAATCACTCCGTATCGACTAGAAACGATATATCTCAAATACTACTTCTGATAAATTCGAGAGCTGAGTTCTCGATGCGCTTGTCAGCGAAGTTCGCCCTGGCCTTGATCGTAGGACATCTCGACCTCCTGGATTAGGTTCAGTCGGAGTCAAGATGCATGTTCAAGTATCTGTGGGAGGGACTACCGGACTTGCATATCAGCAGGCAGCCGGAAGGACGAACTAGTGTTTGGATTCAGATATTGTGGCGTGAAGAAGGGCAACCTTCGTAGATAAACGGCTCGTGCTCCTATCGTACTTATCACACGCACCATTCACAGCCAACAGAACCGCCACCTAAATGCCAAATGTCTTCAACCGTTTGTTTCTCACGTTTCCACTCAGCCAATCGCTCAGTACAATCGCGTCAGCGAGACATCACGCTTCTCTTCAGGCGCTACGCCACAGTAATTCGGACAACGACATATACTCTTCTTCAGGCTCCATTGCCTCCCCCTGCGGATCGATCCTCTATTCACCAAGTGAGTACTAACGTATTGGTTAATCTTGACAATGTATGGCTGGTCTTTGATTTCGTTCGGAGGATGCTATTGACATTCTTAACTGACTCATTTCAACAGCAACATGCAGGTCTTCATGAGGAACATCTCGTACGCTGCCGATGAACACGATTGTAAAGTCGCCCTTGCCCCACTACTACATAGACCTCCCTTTCCCTCCGACCGTCCCATCAACTTCGACATCCGACTCTTCTCCAAGCGCGGAAATCAGGGGCATACGGGTTGCGGTCTTTTGACTCTCCCCACAGTGGACGTAGCGAATACCTTTCTTCGCACCTACGGAAGAGGTGTCTCTATTCGTTCCCGCGTTGTCGCATTCTGTCCAAGCACAAAACAACCGGACCAAGGGCTGATCAAACGAGTAGCGGATACTGATTGGGTCGACCCGCAAATTCTCCAGGAGAGGCGGAGGCACATGGAGAGTATATCAGGGTCGATATCGCTCTCAAGTTTCTCATTCGGGCGTCTTTGTCACGATGGAACATTTTCCGTCGAACTCGAAGGTTTAGACCATACGAGCCGCATCTCCTGTGATGCCGTCAATCGACAAATACGAATCACTTCCCATATGCCCCAGTCGGATGTGACGGACAGTCTTAGTATTTGGTTTCGAGCATCGCAGGTCGTAGCACTTGCGTGCCCGCCATCTTCGACAAACGACGGTGTCCATCACATTTTCCTCGAAGCTACGCAGCCCCCTGTCTTGGAAGTCCAAAAGACATCACCTCCTCCACAGCGCGTTTCATCGTTCAACGATTCGCCGATCATTCCCGCCACACGTTTCATGCTTCTTTCCTTTGACAACCCAGGCGATATGAACACTTTCCTAGCCCGAGCGAGGAATCTTCACATTCGCCGTCCGCTGGCTTTGGATATACCAATTGCCCAGAAGAAGCTCTACTCACCGTCGTCTCTCGAGCAGATGGACCATTTATTGTCGACATTGCCGTATCGACTAGCCTTCGAGGCCGACAAAGCCATCGCAAGCTCGATTCTGGATCCAGAAGAGCTGCTCGGGCTGGGTCCTGCGATCACACAGCTGCAGGATGACCACAAAGAAGAAGCAGGGCCCATACTTCGCCGGTTCGTTTCGAGCATCCACATACCGTCGCTCACGACGTGGTCACCGACTGTCATCAAAGTCGACAATCGGTCCAGGAAACGACGCAAACGGGGAGGGAGACGCAACAAGAAGAAAAGGCCGCAGGACCCTCCACCCCCCAGCAAAACCCTAGACGATCTCCTGAGGAGCATCACTACAGAGTACCTCGATGAAGTCCAGCTTCCACGAAGACGTTTCGCCATATCGCCTTCCGACGCTATATTCGACTCTTACACATTGGTTCTCACACCCTTGTCCAGGATACTCGAAGGTCCATTGCTCGATCAATCCAATAGCGTTTTGCGACGATTTGGACACCACGACTGCTTCCTTCGTCTGTCATTCCAGGACGAGAATCATACTCCCCTCCGCCGGGATCCAACCTCAGGAACGAGCATTGCGGAGCTTCTGAGAACGAGATTTAGGTCCGTTATGGTCGATGGCATCCGTATCGCCGGAAGATATTTCCAGTTCCTGGGCTACTCAATGAGCGGTTTGAAAGATCATAGTATCATGTTTATGTCAAGTTTCCATGATGAAAGAGGGGAGCTGATGACAGCGGAAGGTATTCGCCGCACTTTGGTCAGCATCTTCGTTAACCTCGATGGCATTATCTCACGGAGGAATTCTATCTGATAGGGTTCCTTCAACCACATATCAAACAAACCTGCCCTCTTGGCCGCTCGCTGGTCGCAAGCCTTTTCTGCATCGGATCCCTCTGTCACTCTTGACCCGAATGAGATACGGAGGATTGATGATAGGCGTTCACCTTCAGGATCACTTTTCACGGATGGTTGTGGCACAATCTCGCCGTTACTCGCGCGGGACGTTTGGAAGTTTTTGCAACACCGCAGGCGACGAGCCGCCAAGATGCGCTCGGTTCCTTCTTGCTTTCAGATTCGCATCGGTGGGGCCAAAGGTGTTTTATTCCAAGACCCCACACTAGCCGGACTCGGACGGGTAGTTTGTCTCCGGCCCTCGCAGACCAAGTTCGAGAATCCTGAGGCACTCACACTTGATATCGCGTCGACCTCAGCACGGCCGATCCGCATGTTCCTCAATCGCCCGCTGATACTCCTCCTCGAATTCCTCGGTGTTCAAGATGATGTGTTCTTATCCTTACAGAAGGACGCCACTGCGGCCGTGGAACGTGCTCGTGATTCATTCACTGACGCAGCGAAGTTATTTTCTCACCACGGCTTTGGGTCGTCTTTTAGACTCGCGTCTTTGTTCAACAACCTTATCTCCGAGCTGAAACTTGACGATAGCGATCTCCAAGAACTAGGCTGCCAATTGATCACCAGAACTGTTGAGTATGCCGCTACACATGTTCTTCGCGAGATCAAGTTTCGAGCCAGGATTCCCGTACATGGCTCTTGGACGCTGCTGGGCGTTTCGGACGAATGGAGCTGTTTACGCGAAGGTGGAGAAGGCTTCTCTCTTGAATCATCAATTTGTCAACTCATATGTTTTCTCGTCTATAGGAGAAATATACGCGACCGTCCGAGACGAACGCACTGGCACTTATGTTCCTATCGAAGGCCGTGTTCTCATCACTCGCAGCCCCCAAATTCATCCCGGAGATGTTCAGTTCGTTAACGCCGTGCGCCACCCCAAACTCGAGCACCTTAACAATGTGGTGGTATTCTCGTGCGAGTGAGGTTTTCTCAATTGTATGATTTTTTCTCATCTAACATGGTTCTCGCTTACTTCTCAGGGGAGATCGCAGTTTACCGTCCATGCTCGGAGGCGGGGATCTGGACGGCGATATATACAACTTGATCCTTAATGTCAGTGTACAGGCAGTCAGTGTTGTGAACATTTTCCTTACTTCTCTTCTCTGCGATTAGCCAAATCTCTTCCCTACACGCACTTCTGTCGCTGGAGCATACGAGCCGCTTCCGCACAAGGTCACCCCTCATCCTTGCACCATAGAGGATATTGCGGATTTCGTCATTGATTATGTATGTACTATTTCAGTCAGTCTTCCCTCAAAGACTTAGACTGACATCGTTATTACCTGGAAGATCGAAGCAGACCTTGTCGGTTACATATCAATCCTTCACCTCCGCATAGCAGATCTTGACCCAAAGGGCCCAAGCTGTGACGAATGTCTGTTGCTTGCTGAGAAGGCATCCCATGCAGTGGATTTCCAGAAGACCGGCACTCCCGTCAACTTCGACAACCTTCCTCGCGCGGGGCGATTAAGGCCTGACTTCCTTGCAGGGGAAGTGGTCGAACCTTCGGCCGAGTCCTCCTTTTATCCCAGTGACAAAGTGCTGGGTGTTCTTTACCGAAACGTTCCCCTGAAGAACGAGGATGCCATACACGAGGAGTCTGTCTTTGGGATAAAGATCTACGAGTCGGTGACTCGGATCGCACGTCGGGCTGAGGTCAGGTTTGGTCTCCCTTCCATCGATGACTATCCGGACGAGCTGCTCGACGAGATGCATGCGACGATGATGGCATACTCGGAGCAGCTGACGGAAATTGCGAAGGCACACACTCAGTCCAGAGTACCGGGAGATTATCTCACAGAACCAGAGCTCGTTAGTGGGACGATACAAGGAAAGTGGCACGATCATCGCAAACGGAGGGAAACTGTCGCTAGCATGGAGCTGCAGGTGAGTCTTTAGACTCGGAGACATAGTGTATCGGCATCTGACCCTCTTCGCCAAAGACGAGGGAACTCTCAAAATCAATACGCCAAGAATTTCGACGACCTCTCCTTATCGACGAGCCTGCACCAGAAAATATTCAAGGCTCTGTAGCAGACACAGAGCAGGATGACGAGGATGATGAAGACGAAGACGATGAGGATGAGCTTTCAGAGATGGATCTGGATACGTACATCCGGGCCTCTGCAGCTTGGCAGGTCGCCAATGATGCTCTCGCGGATGACGTTGAGGCGTTTGGGCCTTCGAGCTTCGGTCTCATTGCATTGGGGGTTATGCTCCAAATCATGAAGAAAGCCCGCAAGCTGTCGCAGTGATTACCTTGATTTACTGTCCATCTTTACTTATCGTGACCGTGTATGTGTTTGTATCGTTCAACAAGTGCTGTGTACCCGAGTATGTAACGCCAGTGTTGGTGTGGTCGTGTAGTCAAATATACAAATCAGAGCATCTCAAAACGGTAGAAAATCCATCATGTTGTAGCAAAATCATATCATTGTAACCAATCCCGGAGCAAATATTGGCGCCATAGCTTCCTCTCTACCCATGTTCATTCTCCTCACTTCTTCCAGAAGAACACGCAGTTCCTGCACGTTCCCCGGTTGCATCGCTCTCTCGTCCTCGCCGCTCTCTTCGTCGCTCTCAGAGTCATAATCATCTCCTTCGTCTTCGTCCATCGGCAGCGTTCCCAGCAAGTCGCCCGTGCAGTCCTCCAACCGAACCCTCTCCTTTCTGCATTGTTCATCCCACCTCCGCCACCTGTCCAAGCCTCCGCCTTCTTCGTCTGGTCCATCATTTCTTTCCAACTCCCTGAGCAGTGTCCGGTTCAACACCCTGATCACTTTCAATTTTGGGAAATTCTTGCGAGTGAGCTGAGCGAACGTCAGATCGTTGGTCCGTTGTATGAGGTACGTCGTTACAGGAGCGAGAGAGGGCGCTTGAGCCCTCGGCAATGACGGACTGAACGCGTGTAAGAGCTGATGTAGCCCAATGTGCGTCAAATGAGGATGAGGCGAGCGGATGAGTTTGGGGTTGGCGTTTGGGTCGTTCGCTTCAGTGTGGAAAGGAAGACGCCAGTCTGGATTGAATGCAAAGTGGGTGAGGAGGGGACAAAGATCGAGGATGGCCGATATGTCGAGGGAAGGTATCGTGTTGAGGTCAAGGAAGGAGATTTGAGTGCCGTGAGCGGTGAGGAACGCCAGGATGTCTGGCAAGTCGTGACGGTTGGCGACAAAATCGAGGGAGAATGATCGTAGCGAGGGTAGAGTCCATTCGCAAGCTTGATCGAGGAACTCTTCGCACATCCCGCGAAGAGAAAGCTGATGCAGGGACGGAAGACCTATGGCTAGATTCGATGCTGCACCTAGACAAAGAGTCTTGTCCTCCGAGTCCGAAGGGTCCGCGGTTGGTTCAAAGTTCAGATAGATGGACTCGAGCTGGGGAAGCGAGTCGAGTGCCCATATAAGGCGAGGCAATATTGCTGAGGTGATCGACCACTGAACCGTACGGAGAGAATTGGAGAACGTGCACAATGCATCGGCGATGGGGATGAAGGACGATGTGATGGGCCAATCGACAGCGAATATTTCGAGATTGGGACATTGCTGGATGATCGAAACAAGCATGCTCTCGATGTCTGTAATGGCCAGGTGGCGGGTGGCGAAGTATCGCATGATATGCAAACGCCTGACGTACCACCCAAGAGATGAGTCTCGATCCAGAGCGGAGCATAATGCTGGAAGTCGTGATGGATCTGAGAGAAACACGCAACGGAAAATGAGGTAAGAGCCAATCTGGTACCATCGCCTACAGGTGAGTAAGATCGACTGAGGAAGGCCCGTGAGTATTCAATCGAGACGATGTAAGAGGTGAAAATCCCTGACCTTCGTGGCCGCATAGTTCTTCATTGGTTTCTGGTAGGCAAAATCGACCGGATTGATCAGAACCCACCCATCCCCTATCTTGTCGGGCTCCCAGTGAGACTCTGTCATGCAGGTCGATAGTGAGACATCGAACAGGTTTGGATCATTGATTGCGAGTTCGAAGATCTGGGTCAGGATTTCCGCAGGAAGGTCCATAATATAGGTTCGTCCTTCAATATCGCTGAGAACTTCTCTGTGTTCAGTATTTTGTATTGTTCGAAGCTGGGGGTCAACCTACAAGCTTATTGAAAAGGTGGAAGTAGATCTCTACAGTCCGCTCTACCGCACCAGATGTCGATCTGACGTTCAAGATATTGACTATTTGGAGCAGTTTCACTATCCAATTACAAACAAAAATTGTATAAGCAAAAGTGATGAGACAAAGTCGAGAAGTGGAAGATATCAAGAGGATACGAGGCATGCAAGTGTAGCATCATCTGCAGCGCAGAAGCAACGGCGATGCAGCGGGCGACGAATAGGCAACCCCGGGAGTAGCTGATCATTGCTCGTAAAAGTGAGGTTTGACAATTTCTCAGTTGTCAGGTAAGACCCCAGCCACGGAACGTAAACTAGGTGGCACCAGTGTTTACTAGACATGACAGGACATCAACAGAACGGTCTGAACAGTTCTAGTCGTGAGGCGACAGCAACATCCATGAAGAATAGTATGAGTAGGCCCGGAACGTTTACACTCACGTTTGTGTTACAAAACCTGTCTGCGAATGCCCAGTGCGACGGTAGATTGGTAACCAGAAGCAGATCTCGGTGAACAGCAGAAGTGAGAACACGTACCCTTCAGAGTATTGGATAAGTACAAGATTAAGAGTAAAGTGATTGTTATCGACAATATCCACAGCTGAGCATGCAGGCGGCAACAACATGTCGAACAGAACGGAACGCGGTCGCGTTTTCTTGCGGAAGTTGGACCGTGACCGCGAGGTAGTCGCGTGATACGTCCAGATTGGGACATATCGTGGCGGCTTTCCGCGCAAATTTGAGCGGTGATCCAGAACCCACTCTTCTGTGAATCTTTTACAAGCACTTCGCCTCTTCTAACTCACTCAAAATTCGTATACGATAGCTGAACAAAATGGCAGCGTACGCTTCATGTCATTCAGTGGCAATGATCGTTTATTAAGAGACTTCCTAACAGAGTACCAAAAACATCATGGGCGGACGATGTGGATGAGCTCGGTCAGCCACTGTGCCTTCATCCAGCCCAAACTATACCTGACCAACTCGCCTCGTTAAACTTGCAGAGCAGCCCAAGGTCGAAGATTTCGTGGATGAGAACGGGATCAGGACAACAATCGAATATGCCATCAACGATGAGGGGAAGAAAGTCAAGGTTCGTCCCGTACTATATCCTTCGATTGATTATCGTTCTAAGGTGTTCCACAGATCACAAAGCGGATAAAGCGCACCCTCCAGAAGTCTTTAGTAGAACACGCTGTCGCTGAACGCAAAACATGGGCGAAGTTTGGGCATGAGAAGGGAAACAAGCCGGGTCCCGATCGCGCCACAACAACTGTAGGCGAAAATGTTACTCTCAAGTTGAGCGCTGGGAACAAGGCGCGTCTGTCATTCATTGTCACGTCCAAATGTTCCTTTATCCTTACACCGATCCTCGCGAAAGTCCTCCGAACCAGAACCCTCCGCAGAGTCCACAGTAAAGCAGAATCTCGCAAAAGCTGGTGCAGGGAAAGTCGTTTGTCGATTGTGTAAAGGCGACCATTTCACCGCAAAATGTCCTTACAAGGACACCCTGGCTGGCCTCGAAGGTGCGTGGGCATACTTTTCTTGATCTCCTCTGTACTCACATCATCGTTTTCAAACACGGTCTTGCAGAGGCTCCCCCTGCTGCAGCCCTCGGCGGCGACGACGATGGCGACTCACCTGCTCCTGCTGCCGCACCATCAGCAGGCGGCCCAAGCAAATATGTTCCACCTTCCATGCGTGCTGGCGCTCGCGGTCCTGGAGAGTCGATGGGCCGACCAGGTGGTGCAGGCAATCGCGACGACCTTCCTACTCTGCGCGTTACCAATATCTCCGAAGATACGCAAGAGAACGACCTCAGGGACTTGTTCGGAACTTTCGGTAGGGTGGCGAGAGTATACGTTGGGAGGGACAGGGAGACGGGTATTGGGAAGGGCTTTGCCTTTGTCAGCTTCGAGGATAAGAGCACGGCGCAGAAAGCTATGGACAAGATGCATGGCAGAGGTTACGACAGTTTGATCTTGAACGTGCAGTGGTCCCGTGAGTCTTACGGTCATTACTTTCTCGTGGTATCGAACTCACTAACGTGGTTAATTCGACAGAGCCGAGAGAGCAGAAGTAAGGTCTGGTTGCTTCTCATTGATATGCGATTTATATGTGTTGTGTGTACTATGCGCTGTACAACACCTCTCGGACGTTATACCAATATAGCGTCGGCTCCTAGCTGCTTTGATCATGGCATTATCCGGCGCAAACGCATTCCAGGAGCCTCCACTATGTCAGCGCACCTGCCGCATTTTAGGCGCTCAGTTGCGGACGCAACGGATCGGCGCGGAAGGAGTCGAGGCCACACAAAATATGCTGCTTTTGATGATGATGTCCAGCTTCACCTCTGTATGCGAGCTATGTGGCAACAATGGTCTATCCGTGCATGTACACATATCCTCCAAGAGGAAAGAATCAAGATTAAGCACTTGCTACGCATATGGAGAGGAGCCCCTCTGGTACAAGAGAGCTGCTCATACGGCCCGCGGATATTCATGACCCAACTTCATTCGTGATCCATCTCCTTCTCATCCCAAGAAAGGTTAGGTACCACCTCCGAGAGTAAATTGACCTGTGACCTCTTGATCTCCGAGGACTGAATGCCCAGACGCTCCAGCGGTGAACCCAACTCTGCGCGTTTCTGTAGACATCTTTGCAACAACACAAACGGCGGCTCCTTCTCCTGTCGCTCATCTTCGCCCTCTCCACCAAAGCCTTCACCACCATGCTCATCTCCTTCTTCGTCTTTCTCTGGCGTCTCAAAGTCGACACAAGTGAAGTCCAAGTCGAGAAGGTGTGGGAACAGACGTGGAAGAGTGTGCGATATTATTTGAGTGGTAGCGCCAACTTGAATCTCGTACTCGCGGCGCATAACTTCCCCCAAAGCCTCGATCAAACTGACGATGGAATTTGGGTACGTCACTTCGAACCTCTTCACGTTGTTGAGGCCGTTATACACCGTAAGCCAATCGTCCGCGTCCATCATCTCGCAGAAATGAGCGCGGACGGTTTCGCAGGCCTCCACACCGGGCAGCGAGTCATGGAAGTCCGCCAGGAACTCGACGCCGCTGTACTCGTCCGGCATGGGGAGTTTGACTCTAAGGTCGATGCGGATCTTGGTACCGTCGATATTGCCCACAGCATGTGCATTGTACACGTTCGGCGTGAAGGGGATGGTTGATAACTTGGTGATTATGGGGTCCGCGGCCCGTTCGAGTTGAGCTCTGAGGACAGGCAGGATGGCGCAGCAGTCTTTGCCTTCGTGGAGGGTGGGGTCGGCGTCCCAGGCGTCTAGGTCGAGATGTAACGATGTGGTGGCGGGATAGGATATGGACCGCATCAAGTGCACGATGTCTAACGCCCGGCCACCGAGTGTGAGGGTGAGAAGATTCGGGAGTGAACAGACACGGGTAATGGATGGTACCGAGGGGGACTGTAACATTGGAAGACAGTACTCCAGCCTGAACGACTCGAGCAACGGCATCGTGTCCAGAATATCCAGGAGTTTGCTCATGAGTGGCGGTGGAGCGGATCCGCGGTCGACACAGAGCTCGAGCCGAATCAAGTTCCTGAACATCGGCGAGTCCCAGTGTATGGTGCAATAATCGAGCACGACACTGTGAAGACGGGGTGTATGTCCTGCGAAGAGCACCGGGGGCATAGGTATCGGCTCGGATCTGTCGAGAGTTTGAGGCCAGAAGTGGATATCCTCCAGCATTGGCGCGGGGTGAACGAGTTTGTGCACTAGTTTTTCAACCTCGTCTGAAGGTCCTGACAGCATCAAGCGACGGATGTGCCATAGATTTTGTGGGACATATTCTTTCACCTCTGGGCCAAGCGTCTCGCCCTTACGGCGGCAGTGGCGCAATACCGTGACGGGCACAACTCTCGCCCTCTCCATCATCTCTCTCGTGCAGTCCGAGCCTAGGTCAAAACATATGTTGTTCCAAAGACGGGGAGTGGTAAGCGCGACCTCGCGGATACGGCGACAGACGTGAAGGACTTTGAACCATCCAAGGGATCGTGTGCCGGCAAAGCCCCATGGCTCGTCGACGTCGGCGAGGCAAACGAGTATGTGGGATATTATCTCGGCGGGCAGCGCACAGAGACGGGATTCTTGATTGAGTTGACTACGGGTGTGGATCTCGTGAGGAGTTTCAGGCAGGCTTTGGTTGATACCTCCAGATTCTGCAGACATGAATGTATTGAGTACTGCGAACGATCCGGATTGAGGGTTATAATCACCATGCTGGGGGGTTCCGACGCACTCTGCGGTGGACATGATTTGCTTGGAGATGGCTCACTGGAAGGGGGGGGAAATAAGCCACAGTGAGATGAAAACGAGATGTGATGGTTCTGCCCCTACCTGCTATGCTACGGCTTTGAGCAATCTTGAGTCGACCGCTTCGACTCGTAACGTAGTAAAGGCTTCCTCTAATTCCAAGAACTCAGGGGCGGAGGACTGAAAAGCCCAGTGTAAACACAAGACGATGGAGTGTTATTAGAATTATGGATAGCAGAATTTATGCGTATGAGCACTGGCAGGATTGGACAGGGGAAAGCAAGTAATGGCAAGAAACAGGTCGGTTTGGCCTCAACAAGTTCACCTTCGCGACGCGACGTTAGCCATGACATCATCAGAACCAAATCGCGCTTGTCACGCCACCGTACGCTGTTTCACTGTGGCGACGCCACACTGGCTTTCGCCCACCACCATACGAAATTGGGACGCTTGATTCGGAGTATGTCTTATAATGAAGTTGTTGTGGACCGATATACACTTGGTCGTACTTTGTGCTGAGATCCTTGGAGCCGAGACACTGTAATTCGATCTTATAAGTTGAGTAGGTCTGTCTACCTCGTCACATCTCACTTTGACAGTCGAGCTATGGTCAAAAGGATGCTCAGAATATTCGAGGAGCTCGTGATAATTGCAATGTACAGATCATTCAGCGGAACAGGAGTTACGAAAGAGACCGAACAGTGTCTGGGGGTATATACCTGAAGGCCTGATGATAACGGCGCCGAGACTATTGTCAGGACCGCTAGCCTGCGTTGTAAAAGCATGGGCTTATCGTGAACTAGAATACCACATAAGTTGGACCATCTAGTAGCATGTTCTCTCCAAAGACTAGAGGCTTCACTCAAAGCGGGGCCAACATTCTCAAGTGCCCTGTATACGTGGTAGGCACACGCACGCATGCAGTAGTGCACGGCCTCCGAATAAAAACCATGGACGAGCACACCAGCGAGCCAAGAACAGCACGGGAGCGACAAGCCCAAGATTGCCTGAGGACTGAGTCACTTTTCTGCTGGCACGCTTCCATACAAGCCCTGTCAGGCAGCTGGACCGAAAGGGGATCTGTACGACAACGATAGATGAGGAAATAATCCTCAGGCTTTGATATTGCTCTAAATAGTACCTGTACGACAACGATAGATGAGGAAATAACTACACAAAGTCAGTACAGTACTAGTGTAGACAGAAAATAGAAAGACTCACTCCTCAGGCTTTGATATTGCTCTGAGGAGAGAGGCAAGACGAAAATGCTCGAAAAGGATAACAGGACCGCTTATGTAAGAGACACGTGTACGTATGGGTCCATATTTGTGCGACGCGCGTTGCGTTCGCTTCTCTCTCTCAACGGTCAACACCCTCCCTCGAACGGAACGCTTCGTCAAGCTTCCTTTTCGCCCGCGACATCTTTCACTATAACAGCCTCCAACTTCGACATTTCCCTGAACTTCTCCAACTTCACCCTTCCCAAAGGTTTGGTGAACATATCGGCAACCATCTCGTCTGTGGGACAGTAGATGATACGCGCGTCGCGCGCCTCGACGATTTGGCGGATGTAGTGGAAGCGGATGTCAATGTGTTTGGTGCGGGCGTGGAACGTCGAGTCTCTGGTAAGTGTGATTGCACCTTGATTGTCACAATAGAGAGTGGTCCCTTCGGCGAGCGGATAGAACTGGAGTTCGTCGACCAGTTTTCGGAGCCAGATCAGCTCCTTGGCCGCGTCCGTGAGTGCGATGTACTCGGATTCCGTGCTCGAGAGCGCGACTACGGGCTGCTTCTTGGACCTCCACGAAATCGGAGACGATCCAAAGAAGAATTCGTAACCGGTGATGGAATGACGGTGAAGTTGGCCGGCCCAGTCGGCATCCGAATAGCCCAAAGGCTCCGCGTCCTCGTCGTTTCCGCCGAGCACGAGTCGGAGTTCGCGCGTACCTTTCAGGTACTTGAAGACACGATGAAGTGCCTTCATGTGAGTCTTGTGCGGTTTCTCGAGGAATTGGGAGAGTGTCGAGACCGCGAAAGTGATGTCGGGTCGAGTGCCCACGGACGCGTACATGAGCGCGCCTATACCTTGACGGTATATGGATTGATCGCGTGAACTGAGGACCTCGCTCGATAACGCGAGGTTACCGTAGCTATAGTCGGCGTTCGGTTCCATCGGCGTGAGCACCGGCGCTGAGTCTTGCAGCCCCATGCGTGCGATAATGTCGGTGATGTAGGCCTGCTGGCCCATGCTGATGGTGTGTCGGATAGGATCACGAACGAGGTGGAATCCCAATAGCCACTTCACAGGTCCAAGGTCTACGAGTTCGAAATGCTGATTGAGTTCCTTGATCAGGTCATCGGCCATCTCGTCTGTGCTGGTAACGATGGTGAAGTCGTCGACCGCCACCGCCACAATAACGTACGTCCCGTCCTCGTTGAACTTGAAGAACACCGCTTCGTCGGACTGACATACGGAGTAGCCTAGGGATTGGAAGGTCGAACGGAGCTTTTGGTACCAGCCGCGCCCAGCCTGTTTCGTTCCATACAGGCATTTCTTCAACTTGAAGACAATCGGTCGTCCGTTCGGGCTGGTTCGCTGGAAACCGGGCCGAAACTCTTCGTAGAGTGGTGGTGGCCTGAGGTAAGCCTCCTCATGGAAATCGGCATTGAGATACGCATTTTTGACATCGGCTTGACGTGCAGATGCGTTCCTCCTTGCGGCAACAGTCAGGATGAGTCGGAGAGTGGAGAGTTTGACGACGGGTGAGGTCGTCTCGAAGTAATCGATATTGAACCGTTGGGTAAATCCTCTCGCGACGATCCTGGACTTCAGCTTACTGATTTCGCCTGTTTCGATAGGTTTACGCCTAAAGACATAGCGGGTGTCGATGACGTTCGCGTCTGGAGGTAGCTCGACAGCCTCCCATGTCCCTTTGCCTTCGATCTGGTCTAGTTCGGCCAAAATCGAATCCCGCCATGCACCTCCTTCCACCGGGTGCGATAGTGCCTCGTAAATGGTCGAGGGGTCGCCGCCGTGGTTCACGACTAACGCAAACTCGGCAGGCAACATAACGTTGTTCGCTACATCCTCCCATTCGACCTCGAAACCCTGCCTACTCAACATCTTCAACCAATCCCCGTCGATAACACCGGCAGCTCCCACTTCGGCAACGGCTTGGCCTTTGTAGAAACCCGGAGCGTTTCGCGCTCGGTGACCGCGCCCGTAGTTTTCGTCTGCGGGAGGTAGCCCATCGGGGAGTCGACGGATAGTAGGTGGAGGTGACGGTTGAGCTGGTGAGCTTGGGTGAGAGGTGAGAGGTGTCGGAGATGGAGATGGATTCGGCGGTGAATTCGCCTTCGGCACCGGGGGACTGTGGATATCGCTGTCATCATCGTACCCTCCCTCGATTGGAACAGTCTCAGGTGCGAGGGCATCATCTTGCGTAGGGTAGACATCGCGTTCGACGCTGACGCGTCGCTTCCCTGCCCAGTAAATTCGTAAGCCCTTCGACTCCTCGTCGTAGCCAATGAAGTGGCCCTCAACAACGCGGGGCTCGAGCTTCTTGGCGTCGAGGTTCTTCACCCAGACTCGGGTGCCCCAGGGTATAAGGCTGCTGAGGTTAGGCTTCTTGCCAGTAGCAACTTCGTGGGGGGTCCGACCGTCTGGGAGAGCTTTCGTCGGGGTGCGGTTACGCAACCAAGCGGCGTGATGTTGGGCCTCCGCCCATAGGAACTTCGGCAGGCCAGACGATGCGAGCATAGCACGCCCGTCGTTGAGGTGCGTACGATTCAGTCGTTCGGCAGGTCCGTTGGACTGAGGGGAGTCATGGACAGTGAGGTGACGGATGGTGCCGCGACGGTCGGTGTGGGCACGAAACTCGTCGCTGGTGAATTCTCCACCACGGTCCGATCCGAGGATCTTGATTCGCGCTTCGCGCTGGACTTCCACCCACGGTTCGTACTTCCCTTTGTAGATCTCGAACGTATCTGACTTCTTCTTCATCGGATAGGTGCGCACTTCGTGGCTGGCGAGGTCGAGGAATTGGACAGAGTAGTTGGCGCCCCCGAGTGAGGTTACTTCGGCGGGGCCCCAGACATCCGTGACGACCTTATCTCCGTAGTTAGTGACACCCTCCCTGGAGCTTTCCTTCGGGAAGGACTTCCGGATGGCCTTAGCCTTGACGCAGATGTCGCACGGCTCGGGTTTGGAGTCGAGGTCGAGGTTGACGCCGAGTATAGCACCGCTGAGGATGCCACTGCGTAGGGTGTCGTGAGAGATATGGTTGGCGGCACGATGAAAGTCGCTGATGGAGATCTTGGTAGACGATAGGGCAGCGGTGTGGATAGATGGGGAGGTTGGAGGGTCCGCGATGCGATAGAGCCCGTTCCGGAGAGGAATGCGGCCTATGACACGGCGTTCGGGTTTGGCAGTGCGAATCACGCATAAGCCACCCTCGATCTGGAACGAGCATCCACGCTGGTCGAGGACACCCATGGATAGCATGGTGTAGGCGGTACCAGGCGCGTAGAGCGCCCCCTTCAGGATGACATAGGTCGGGGGGTTATTCTCGCCCATCGGGAGAGGGATCCGGACGTCGCCTTGGCCGATAGCCTGGAAGGTACGGCCTTCGGAGGATGTGACGGGAACGGGGTCGATGTCGCAGAAGGTGATATAGAGGGATTTGATAGGACAGAAGTGAGAGGTCGCACCAGAGTCGACGATCGTGCCCTGGTAAGTACCCGTCGTGCCAGCGGCTGTCTCTTCCGTTACGATAGTGGCGAGGGAGACATCCTTCTTCGAACCGGTTGCTGATGCCGCTGTTTTCTTCTTCTGCCAGGGTGCTTGACCTTCCTTTGGGCCACCCTTCGAATAGCAGTTCGGCTGATCATGCCCCTCCCTGCCGCAATTCGAGCAGGTCTTCTTCGACTTCGGTTTCCTCCCGCCTCCTCGACCGCCACCACCCCGCTCATTGCTTAACGCGGCATTGTCGTTGGACGGTTCGCCGCCAGCGTTCTTGTCCTTGACTTGACTGTCGTAGTGTTGATAGACGAGGTTGATAGCGAGGTTGATGTCGGTGGGGATTTTAGTCGAGAGGGAAATAGCTTCGAGAGTGCCGAGGGGGAGAGTATAGGAAGAGGGAAGAGCTGTACGAATGTCGGATAGGAAAGTAGCGTTATCGATGGGAGCGCTCATGAGGGCGAGCTGCTCGCGATAATTCTGCATCTTCGTCAGGGTTGTGCGTGGGTTGGCCCCTTCGGGGCAGCGGAGAGCTCGCATTTGGCGAGCGACCTCAATCCTCGCATCGGTACCCTTGTTCTCATAGATCTTCTTGAGTGTAGTCCACATCTTCGCGGCTGTCGGCTCACCCTTGATCTGAATGAGGACCGAGGGGGTTACCGCTGAGTAGACTATCTCCCTTATCGTGGCCTCCTTTGAGGCGTACTCATCCCATTCCTTCTCGACAGCATCCACTTCATCGTCACTGAGTGGAGAGAGCGAACCATCGGCATAATACCATGAGCCATCATCCCTTTGTATGATCTCTTTCGGTTTCTTGGCAGTCCCATTGAGATGTCGCCGAAGCTTGCGACGCTCGAAGGCATTGGTGGCGATATCGATCCAGTTAGGATAATTTGCGCCATCTTCTCTAAGCACTTCGAGGCGAGGGTTAAACTTTGTGAAATCTTCGGTAGACATTGCGAGGGAGCCAGGGCCCATAACCTGTCAGGCAGCTGGACCGAAAGGGGATCTGTACGACAACGATAGATGAGGAAATAATCCTCAGGCTTTGATATTGCTCTAAATAGTACCTGTACGACAACGATAGATGAGGAAATAACTACACAAAGTCAGTACAGTACTAGTGTAGACAGAAAATAGAAAGACTCACTCCTCAGGCTTTGATATTGCTCTGAGGAGAGAGGCAAGACGAAAATGCTCGAAAAGGATAACAGGACCGCTTATGTAAGAGACACGTGTACGTATGGGTCCATATTTGTGCGACGCGCGTTGCGTTCGCTTCTCTCTCTCAACGGTCAACAAGCCCAAGGTCTCGCGTTCTCGTCTCAGTTCGGAGCGGAGGAACTTGCGGAGAACAAGTATTAAAAGTCAGAAGCTCACTGGGTGATAACCAAGCGGTCTCCCATTCTGGACCGAATCGGATCACTTGGAGTTTCTGGTTCGGGACATGCAGCGGACACGGCGCAGGAGAACATTGATCCTGAAGAGGGATGTTTGGATTTCTGTTCGTGTGAAGGGAAAGAGTTGCGTCATCGGGGTTTGTGGTTCACGTCAAGAAAGGAGAAGCGGTGTCTTCAATCGAGTGAAAGGTGACACTGGCGTTGAGATTGGAATGCAGAGAGCCCCAGTGGAACCTGATAAACCTATGACAGAGACCGACCTGAGGGTATAATACAGCCTTTCAGGCCGCATCAGCCTGTCAAACAACTGCCTAGAGCACGAGATGGTAGCAACGCATTGCGCCCGGGCATATATGGTAAGATGAATGAACAGAGACATGACACTGCCAACGAAAGGTGGAGTGCGTGAAAATCGCGCACAATATGCGTCGACTCAGTGATGGGTGGATCGGCAGCTACCAAGTGGACGTACGATGGTGAACAAGCAACGCCGTCGAGATTGTCCCGAGGGTGACGGCCAAAGCTACCAAGGCGAGGCCCACACAGCTCAAAGCGATGTAGTTCAAAAGAGGAGGGGGGGAACACGAGCTTGATCATTACCGACGTGCCACGCCGAGTGTGATCCTCCTGTTATGCAGGTCCATGAAAATGATTGTGTTCCTGTGAAAAGTCATCAATACGGACCAGAACTGGAAAGCTGCCAACCTCAGTTGAAGCAGTGGCTTGCAGAGTCCGAGGCATTGAGTTTGAGAACGGACAAGCTTTGGCACCTTACAGGAGTAAACTGAGGATTGATCGTACGACGATCGGAAAATATCGGAAGGCGAGGAAAGGAGGGCCAAGATAGCGGAAGTTGGCGGGAATCGTGCTGCCAGCTTGAACGGAGGCAAAATAAACGTCGGCGACGAAACACGTGTGAGTAACCGGACGTAGAGATAGCTTCAACGATCTTGCAGAGAGATCGGGCAGCGACGTCGCCGCCGCCGCCCATCGACGCAGCACGGGGATGGTACTCTTACCGACGACAAGTGGTAAGGGGTATGCGAGTCAAAAACAAGGCGATGGGGATAGTTCTGTTGTGAATATGGACACCTGCGGATTTTCCAGAGACAGCATAAGTCTACCCAGAACGAGAGCAAATACGCCATGCAATGTATTTTGCAGGAGTTGTGGCGACCGAGGACCGAGTCAGCCTGAAGAAGACGTTCTGGTGGAGGTCGGTGGTTTAAGAAGATTGATAGATCGTTCCTGGCTGCGAGAAGATGGGGCAAGGCCAGGGACACGGGGTAGAAGCTTGGGGCGAGCTTCCTCGGCTGGCTTGGCTTGACGGACCTCAGTCACCCGCCGCGGCTTGTGTTCTGCGCGGCTCCGACAGTTCAAGAGGGCTTGCTTCCGGAAGTGCATTACCGATAGTTGAGAAAGCGACAGCGGCCGGGTAATAATGCGCGGCGAGGAGAGGGGTCGGACGACGTCGGGGGGAAATCAGGAGAGGACATGATCGGGGTCCTGATGGTTGAACATACATATCGGCCAATCAGAATGCCGTATTCGCTATCTTTCACAGCTTGCAGACCGTCGCTTTGCAATGAATGAACGGAAAGCAGGCGCCGACGGCGGTTTCCAGCCTTCTTATCATGGACGAGCGCACGACCGTCAGCGCTTTTCGTGTTCCCTCCTCTTTTCCTTCTCTCTCCCACGAAGCACCCAACGTCGTTTTCACCGTTGGCGACGAGCAAGAGCCCCTTCTTTAAGTCTTGTTCAACATGGTGAACATCACATACGACGCCTGTAAGTTATCGTTTGCATCCGCTCCCCCGCCCTTTCTCCACCATTATCTTTGTGCACATACCAAGTGCGGAAAGAATTCGCTCGATCTGTCTCGCCCTTGTTAAAGTCTCACAATATTGATATATTTCTTTTTCGTCTAGCCGGCGACCTTAACTGGTACGACGCCTCCTCGGATACCACAGTGGTGTACAACCTGGGAGATATCGCATGGATTATTTCCGCTACCGCACTCGTCTGGATCATGATCCCCGGTGTTGGTTTCTTCTATTCCGGTCTCCTTAGAAGGAAAAATGCCCTCTCCATGATTTGGGCAAGTATGATGACACTTGCAGTCGTATCTTTCGAGGTGCGTATCCTTCTTGCCTTATTCGGAATTCACCGGTCACTCATTTCTTGCGAATATCTTAGTGGTTCTTCTGGGGGTTAGCAGCTTCTTTGTCCCCGCTCAAATGACCGGCAGCTGATCGTATTGTCCTTACAGCTACTCGCTTGCATTCAGCGAGACTGGCAACGCTTACATCGGCGACTTGAAATATTTCGGCTTGAAGGGTGTCCTTGAACAACCCTCCATTGGATCCACTCGCATTCCCGCCATCGCATTCTGCGTCTTCCAGCTCATGTTCGCCGCCATCACCCCCATGCTCGCTCTCGGTGCCATCGCTGAGCGCGCACGACTCGGCCCAACCCTCGTATTCGTATTCGTCTGGTCGACCATCGTATACAACCCTATCGCCTGCTGGACCTGGAACTCCAACGGTTGGTCGTTCGTCATGGGCGGTCTCGACTTTGCCGGCGGAACACCCGTTCACATCTCCTCGGGTACCGCTGCGCTCGCCATCAGTATTTACCTCGGAAAGAGGAGAGGATATGGTACCGACCGCCTCGCGTACAAGCCCCATAACACCACCTACGTCGTCCTCGGCACAGTGTTTCTGTGGTTCGGTTGGTTCGGCTTCAACGGTGGCTCCGCTTTGAGCGCCAACCTCCGTGCCCTCCAGGCTTGCATCGTCACCAACTTGGCCGCCAGTGTCGGTGGATTGACCTGGATGTTCTGGGATTGGAGGTTGGAGCGTAAATGGTCCGCCGTTGGCTTCTGCTCTGGAGCTATCGCTGGCCTTGTTGCTATCACCCCTGGATCTGGTTTCGTCGGTTCTCGTGAGTTTTCACTTTCTGACCGAGTTCTAAATGAATATTTCCTGACGCGGATTTGTATGTGAATTACAGCCGCTGCTGTCCTTTTCGGTGTCCTTGGCGGAACATGCTGCAACTTCGCCACTCAACTCAAGTTCCTCCTGAACTACGACGACTCGCTCGATATCTTCGCCGTCCACACCATTGGCGGTATCGTCGGTAACGTGCGTTTTCACACCTTTCCCTCATATCTTTCCATTCGAGTACTCACGGTCTACATCACCCAGATCCTCACCGGTCTCTTTGCCCAAGCCTCCGTCGCCGGCTTCGATGGCGTCGCCGTAATTCCCGGCGGTTGGCTCGACCACAACTACATCCAGCTCGGATACCAGCTCGCCGACTCCACCTCCGGTCTCGCCTACTCCTTCGTCATGACCACCATCATCCTCTGGATCATGCACTTCATCCCCGGGCTCCGTATGCGCATCGAGTCCGAGGAGGCTGAGATCGTCGGGATGGATGATTATGAGATGGGCGAGTTTGCGTATGATTATGTTGGATTGGAGATGGAGATTGGGCATAGAGATGAGGTGGCGGGTGTTGCGAAGGATAGGGTTAATGCTACGGATGGTGGACGGGAGCCGAGACATCATCATACGGCGCACATTGATGGAACGGGGAGCAGTGCGGAGAGCGAGGCGGAGAAGGCACAGGCTTAGAGCACAGTGACATGGCTTCGATGGCTATAGAGTTTGCAGAGTATATCCCTACTTGCGCTATCTCCCTTCCCCCCCTCATTATTTTTCGCCCACATTTTCATCATCTACGTGTTCGAGTCCGAACATCTATGCATACCACTGCTCCCTTTCTTGCGGGATGACTGACTTCCAGTACCCTCCCTCCTCCCCGTCCTTCCGTCTTCTTTTTACTGTTATAATCCCACCCCTATCGACACTGTTTACTACTGTTCTATTTATCTCGCAGGATTGGGTCCACATGTGTATCGTTTGAGCGTTGAGTCGTTTAATGAAAATTCCCGAAGTTTTAAACCCTCTGAACGGCATGATGAGCTCGAAAGACGGCGTTTGTCCATGCTCTTCCAAGAGTTGTTCGTACGCGAATCAAAGCGAATTCCTTTGACTTGCTTCCTGTATTTCAGAGTTTGCGCATTGAACGGCAGAATCTGGGTGGAACAAACTCTTTACTCATATCATTTGAAATTGGACTAAGTGGCGAGGACGTCTTATGCGGTTTTTCTACAGCAATGTTGCTTCTTCGCCGAGAATCGGACTCCATGCCATAGGTATTGCGCAATGCGAAGGAATTATGAGCATGTCTGCTGTTGATAACACCCGGTGACATTCAAAGTCCATAACCCAATTTGTTATATGAGCGGCGAGTAAGGTAATCTACAGGGGACGAAGAGTAGCCGCTAGTAGTCGAGATACAAAGAGTACAGTATATACACTAAACAATCCTTTATGCAAAACAATTCACAGCGAATAAGTTACTTCAAAACACATTCCCAACAAGATGCTCAACCAAACTTTATATCTCCTCGTCCGTCAACGCGATCTCTAAAGCAGTCAGCACATCCCTGACTAGATCCTCACCCTCCTCAATCCCAACACTCAACCTGATCAAGTCTTCACCAATCCCAAGCCTCGTCCTGTCCGCCTCGGGAATAGACCCGTGTGTCATCTGCGCGGGCAGCTCCGCAAGACTCTCAACGCCACCGAGGGATTCAGCGAGCGTGAAGAGACGCGTAGCTTTGAGGAAACGTTGGGATTCGCGGAGGCCGCCCAGGATGCGGAAGGAGATCATGCCGCCGTACGGGAATGAGCCGTCGTATGCCGACTCGCCGTCCAAGTCGAGCGAGGCCTTCTCGGAGGAGAGGTAAGATTCGACGAAACGAGAGGCGTGCGGCGAGAGGGAAGAACGAGCGAGGGCGTTACGTGGATGTGAGACGAGTCCGGGGTAGATCACTTCCTTCACTAGCGGACTCTTCTCCAACGCTCTCGCCACCATCAGTGCGTTTCTTCCGTGCTCCTTCATGCGCACATGCAAAGTCTTGGCGCCACGCTGAGCGAGCCAGCAGTCGTGTGGGCTGGGGATGGCGCCAATGGCGTTTTGGAGGAAGGCGAGGCGGGAATGGAGTTCGGTGTGATGCGCTGGGAGGATGAGGGCACCCATTACGACGTCGGAGTGGCCGTTGACGTATTTGGTGAGGGAGTGTAAGACGATATCGGCGCCTAGGAGGAGGGGCGAGGAGTAGAACGGTGAGAGGAAGGTGTTATCGACGAGAACAAGGGGGTTGGACGGGTGTGAGCGAGCGATGGAGGTGATACGGGGGATGTCGATCAGGCGCAATGTGGGGTTAGTCGGTGATTCAATCCAGATCAACTATAGCATTCGGAATACAAACGATGGAATTCGGTATGAGCATGAGATGTGGGTAGGAGTCAAAAGGGGGTTTGCGGCTGACCTTGGTGTTCTCCTGGATAGCGTCGCGGATGGCTTCCTCGCTCGCGGTTTCGAGATCGACGAATGTTGTCTGGACACCCTGGTTTGCTTGCGCTACCTTAGACAGGTAGCGATATGTACCACCGTAGACGTCATTCACGCTAACGACGTGCGAGTTCGGGCCAAGAGCGCTGATCATAGTGGCGGTCGTGGCAGAACCAGATGCGAATGCAAGGGCATGCGCTCCGCCGGATTCCAACGATGCAAGGGTCTTCTCAAGGGCATTGCGGTTTGGGTTGCCAGAACGGGAGTATTCAAAGCCCTATGGAGAACGGTAATGAAGTCAGCTTCAGGTAAGTTCACGGGTCGTAAAACTGGTCTGATGAATTCGGAATGCTTTAGGTTCGGGTAGTCATCCTTCGATTAAGAATGTGGGAGCATAGAGACCCCCAAGGCTCGACACATAGATAACGCATGACAAGGATGCCGAGATGCGGAGCTTAACACTCCCATATTCACTGGTCTTCCAAAAACTGAAGCACTGAATCGGCATTTATGTACCACTGTGTGGACCACATTGGACGTAAGAGAAAGCGCTGGAGCATCCGAGCTGTTCACACATCTATACGCACAACTGAATGAATGGGAGACAGGATTCTCCGGGGGTAGCACCCATGCCCCGAAAATGGAGCGAGAGATATGTAGGACTCGTTGCCACAATCTCGAAAAGCTCACCTTGTGGTTGCCGACGCCGTCCTGAGCGTACGTCGTGCTCAGAGAGAGGGCAGGGATGACCGCGCCAGTGGAGGGATCTGGCTCCGAGCCGACATGGATGGCACGAGTGCCAAAGCCATCGACGTCCTTTTGGTGAATCTTCTTCAAAGAGGTCTTGCCGTTGGTATGCCCGTTAGTGTAGGCAGAATTATCGAGTTCGACGACCATGGGGGACATCTGATGGTGGATGACAGTGGCAGGGTGGTGTATGGGGAAAGAGGAGGGGTAATGAGGAGTGTTCGACAGGTAGTGCCATTTTATATGCAGAAGAGAACGGCAAGGAGTAATTCAGCCAGCGGACAAAGTGGCGATATAATGACGCCACCTGCTGACTCAGCTCAAACATAACTCAGCGGGAGGTTCGGGAAGCCCGACCGCCAGGCGCGACTCGGACACCGTCCAACTGATTCATCAGTAGCATCCAAAGCCCGGCCGTGTATTCAAACGTTCACAGCAAGTCCATCGACGTTGATGTTGACTCACCACATTCGTTTCTTCTTCGTCATCTCCGTCGTGGGCAGCGAGCACGCCTTCGCTTTCGGATCATCCAGGCGCCTTTACCCTGTCCTCCATTCGAAGGACTCGAAATGACACGGCGAAAGACTACGGTCTCCATTATTTCCTGGACCATCGGTTTCTCTTTCAGCATGTCCTGGTTGGCTCTTGGTCTTGGCTGCATTTTATACCACGCTCGTCGCTCCTGACAGGGATGACCGTGTGATTGAGCTGTCATTTGCATCCTCCTCGTCTTCATTCTTTCATCAACCACTCACCTGTTATTTATCCGGACCATGCCTCGTTAACAGTCATCAAGACGCTAGATCGTGGCAGTCTGGGTGCGATATGATGCGTGGTAGCATAGAGAAGACCATCTTGCGTCCACTACATAGGCTATTCTGGGTACGCTCATCGCCTTGACCTTCATCCTATCGTAAGTTCCTAATCCGCGGGGATAGTTCGAGGATGTTTCCGCAAAGTTCATGAAGCGGCTCACGTACATGCTGATGGAACCTCGGTGCTTTGGGATATATGTAGGCCGCTACTGTATATCTTCACCGCAAGGCATCATACGCACGCCAGAGTGAGCGGGAGCGACCCCAAGCCTGTTGTTGGCCTATGTTTGACCCAGTGCGCGCCTGTTGTAAGGATAAATATAGCCTTGCTCTTTCGCTATTGAAATATTGACCGGTTGATGATCGATAATATTTACAGTAGTCGTTGCGAAATATGAAAGGGACTCGCGACCGCTGACTTATATAGGCCGCGCATTCTGGACGAATTGCGGCTTTTAAATCCTCGATCCTGGTCTCGCATCGTCTCTCGGCGTCCATAGATAATGGTCTCGGCCTTGCCTGACTTACTTGGTGGCGAGGAGCCAAGGCATTGGAAGTCGTTGGAACTTCCAATGGAGGAACGACTGGGTTGTCGGAAAGCTGGATGTTTACCGCAACTTGCGCTGTGCGCAACGTGCATTTTGTTGCGACCGCGACTGCTACGTGGTTCTTCCACGACCTGCGCGGCAGCTTGTCGATCTAAATTAACTGGACACATTATTATATACATACGTGCATGCATAGAATCAGCCATATCATATGTAAGCGAGTCAACAGGACTGGCTTCGATTGAAGCGAAAATATAACACTGTGCGACGGGATAATCTCACAGCCCTACGAGTCGAGCATTCCAGTCTTGAGAAGAAGGGACACGACGTTAGGAAACATGAACAATCTCAGCCGACGACGGACATATAGGCAGGTCGAACGCCGGTGACAGACTTTTTGAAGAAAGGCGGACGCACGCTTCACGATACACTCAAATCGTTGAAGAACAGCTGTAGAACCTTGGCCCCGTGTTTTGGGCGGTCATCCTCGCTGGAGGTGCGAGCAGAGGACTGTCCAGACTTGCTTTGCGATTTCGAGCCCTCCTTCATGACATCCAACAAGATAGTCTCCAGCTTTGCCTCTAACTCTCTTAGGAACTCGATTGGAACTCCAACAGAAGGAGGATACCAAGGAAAGATGGTCGAGTGACTGCCCAAAAGGACGATATCGGGAGGAGCGTCACCCGATGATCGAGCATGCAAGCCGTCGTCAGGGTGCCAGTAGCGGTATAGCTGCCAGCAGCACCAGCAGCACTTCTTGCTAGTGGCAATCGGGGTCTGGCTACCACGAGGACGGTCAGAGAGTGAAACAGAAATCAAAGGACCAGTTAAACGGACTTGGAATACGTCCAAGAGCACTTTCCGACCCTCCTCGGTCATATCCAACTTGTTTTGGGACTCCTTCGCGACGCCTGGTGACCAGAAGGCATGAGCAAGAGCCATCATGAGTGTTTCAACATGCACCGTCGCATTCTTCACGGCCTTGGGCTTCAACCTGAAATCGCGTTCAAGAAGCGCTGCCGCCGCATCCTTCGATCCTTGCAAGCCAGGGTGTTCAAGGATCCTGATTTTGAATTTGGCGATAGCTGTGTCGAGGTCTGGGATGGTGGGATGGGGGATAGAAACAAGATGGGCATGTATAGGGGACGGGGGAGGTCGGTGGGCAAGAGATTCCGCGGCTGCAGTCCATGCAACGATTGTCCTCAAATAGCGAACGATGGGGCCGCGTGACCCGGACGGGTCGGGCGTGCGATCTTCAACGAACACTAAGGATCGGGATAAATATCCAGAATCAGAAACCTAAACATAAACCCAGTCATGGTACGGCCAAATCAAGATTACCATCATCATCTTCGTCGTCGGTTTCCTGTGCTTCCTCCGGATTCTCTCCACCGCCTGGCTCCGCAAGTCCTATGTTCAAACCTAAAATATGCGACTGCCTCTTCACCATTTTCTCTGCAAGCGATTCATCCGATAGCAGAAAGTCGATGATTCGGCACCTCAACAAGTGATGGAACAAAAACAAATGCAGAGAGGCACGCAGCGCCTCCTGCTCTCCTAGCGCGTCTTTGTATCGCCTATTCGAAATCAATTCGTCCTTCAGGTGGGAGAAGGTATCCGTGAGTGCTTTGACCCATTGGCCGACGTTGTCGCGAGTGACTTCAAAGGACGCTGATCTGGAGTCACTGGCAGTCGTAGATGGCATCCGTGGGACGGGTTGAATGCCGTATTCTGCTTCAAGCCACCCCACGATAGCATTAGCGACTTGCAGCGTCCTGGGGAACAAAAGTCGGTCGCGTAGTTCTGAGAGGGGATAGGCGGCGAGAGCATCCATAGGATGCGTCGTCCAGAGACTGTTGCCCTTGAGAATGCGGCCAGCAATCTTGACGTGGCAGTGGTTGACGGCGTATCGGTGGAATAGGTTTTCTCGGAGTACGGCGGACTCAAGGTCGGGATTGTCTTTGCGAAGTGTATCGATGATCGCGAAAACGTTCTTGGAATGCGAGGCGAGGCTGACATGGACGAAGAAAAAGTAAATTAAATAATCAGCTGGTCGCTTCTCCAGTAGACTCGGATCGCCAGAAGCGACAAAATAAAATGCGGGACGATGAGGACGCACTCCCTTGTGGCCCATCCCTTGAGGATTTCGTCACCACCTATGCTCTCGTCCGGTCCCAGCGACTTTAGCTCGGTCTTCGGCAGAGAAGTGCTGCTATTCGCGTTTTGAGAGACTAGAACGAGCGAGTTGGTTGCGTCGCGCTGGACGTTGGCGGTAACAGCGACTACATGAGAGGCGTAAGGATCCTTCATCGGTGTCCCGGCTGCCAAAAGTGTCGTGATGTGCTGCAGAACACGAAATGCTTCGCCAGTGTTTGTCTTGTTAGCTACCGGATCATCTGGGTGGTGTCGCTGCAAAATGGTAGTAGCGAGGGCTATGAAAGTGGGGAGGTTCCTTGTCCTCAGGCTTCTTTTGCGGGTCTTCTCTGGGAGGTTTTGTATCAACCGTCTTCGCCGATGTTATCAGAAGTGAAAAATCGATATTCAGAGTCGAGACTCACTTTGGCAACGAGGTCACTAAGAGCTAAAGGTCGGTCTGGCGGCTCGAAGACGAAACAAGGAGCATTGGTCTATAGTACTTGGGCTATACTCGGACGCGACGCTGTGGTGTAAATCTTGGCCCGAAGGGACCCCCCACTCAATAACTTACAGAGTGATCCTCGCACTTGCCTCGCACCCGCCGGTTGAACGCCGTCTGCTTAAGGAGGTTATGACTAAGCATCCTCGGCAATCTCCAGATCAAAACGCCACTCTCTTCAAGTTCCGCCACGCATCCGGGCTTTCTTCTCGACACCCCAAAGGCAGAGCAGCTTTCGTTCAACCGTCGTGCGTCTGATCCTCATCGCAGCTCTTCCTTATTCCACGCATCTCCTACGATAAAATGGCACAAAATCGTTTTTGTTGAACCAGGTTTACTGGTTTCTTCAATCCATGCTCTATTGTCGGAGCGCGAGGCTCATTGTCGACCGCCTGACAGCTCCAGTCTCGCTCTCTCTCCATCGACCACCCTCCTTACCGTATTCTATCTTCATCGCCTGTTGGCTATCCCTTCGCACATTGTCTTTCATGGCGCATCCTCGTAGCGAAGACCTGTTCGAATATACCGCAGGGCATTGGCTGTCAGTCTCATGTGTGTTGTTCTGCGTGGCCTATGTCTAGCTCATAATTGAATCTATCCAGTGTCAACGATGCGCATCGCCGCGAAGCGCTCAGACTACAGTTCGATGTCGGCGAACTATGTCGACTTGCAGCAGAGTCCGTCGGTCGATGCTCTGACGGTGTCCGCCTGGAAATTGGACCTAAGCGAACGCCGAGCAGTGTGTCCGATTGCAATTCCACACGCCTCTTGACAACTATGGATCATGAAAGAGAAGCGAGAGGGACTCACGTCTACCGCCGCAAAGCAATAGTGCACCCGGCTCCTTTCTCTCGTCAAGTGTAGCGTCTGGGTCTGCAAATTTGGCTAAGATATCACCCCCTCTTTCACACTGAGTCCCTCTCTATCGCTCTCCGAACCACTGTCACTCTCCTCATCGTCCTCATCCATCCCATCCTCCACCAGCGAAGCACTCCCATTCTCAGTACCGAGGGCCGCGCCGTCGTTATCGTGCGCTTGTTGAGACACGCTAGTTGACTAGATGGCCAGCCGGAGTGGCAGGAAGAGGAGGTGTGGCCGAAAAGTCAGTCCTACCGAACTTACGCCTACTTACGCAGTCGTTCCGTAAACATCGGAGGGCGGTAATATATCAACGTTATGATCAGTGAGAGTGCAGTCAACATTCTGTGATACATTCTATGGTATCATTCATAGCTCTCTTTTCGCACCGCTTTGTGCCTCTCAATCCCGGCATTTCTCCCATTCTGGGCTCTGCCTGTAAGAACATTACTATCGCCAGATGTCGTCAATCCTGCGATACCTTGACCTAGACCCTCCGGATCACACTCGGGACCTTGAAACTGGACGAAGTCGTCTACAGTAAGTATGATGGCATCTCTCTATCGCGACCAAGATAATGTGCGCCACATAGGGGCTCTTGCTACCAAAAATGTCGGTGGCCAAGTGAATGCATTTTACTGGGTTCAGTCGACTCTGAAATACGGCTACACTTGTGATGTATGGACCAAGCCTGGAGCCAGTTCAGTTTATAGAGCATCGCTGCCTCAGTAAGGGTAGTCTGTCGCAGGCTTCTCGTCCTCGCTCTTCAACAGCCCCTGTTCGACCTGCTTTCTGTGACACTCGTCGAAATACGGCAAGACCCACTTCTGCCAGGTAGCCCGTGTCTTATACCTGTAGTGGAAATCGTCAGCGCACGCCACAATTGTCGCCCTACCACACCGCCAACGTTCAAGAGTATGGGGGAAGTCCAAGGGCAGACATACCCAGCGACATCATCGGGCCAACTCCTGATAGCACTCGCCGCCCTCCCAGGTACTCCTACCTCCTTGACCAATTCCTCAGCGGGAACGACATACGTCCGAATCGTGAACACAACAGCCCCCGTCTTCGGCAATCTCCTCAACGACTGCCTCTCCATCCTCAGCCTCATCATCGCCGGGTTCACCTTCACTTCACCCGTAGCAGCATCGGTCGAATCATCATCCTCCACATCTGGTCTTGAGAGCCTGAGCGCTCCGAGACCTGCGCCGCCCACGAATTCTTGTTCGTTTCCGACGGTCGTTTCTGCCCAGCCGAGCTCGTTGGGGTCGAGGGGTTCGACGGGGTGGGAGGGGTCGGCGACAATTTTGAAGAAGTAGTTGTTTCGTTGGACAAGTTTGTTAACAGGGAGACGGAGGAAGAAGCGGTTCATCGATGTTTGAAGCTTTTGAGGATCTGGAGGCGTAACGTTGGTCGATATTTGGTTAGAAATAGGCCAGAAACAGCAAAGGAGACATGGGAGATCTTGTGACTTACATTGAGGGACATTTCCGTGGAAGTGAATCTCATCTAGAGACATTCCGATCTTGTCCTCGAGCCTCCAAAATCCTATTGCGCGAATCAGAGTCAATAAACCGTGGGTAGAGGATTTGTCGATGGCGGTATACATACCAGCCGTAACGATAGCGCCTGCACGGAGGTAGTACATGTCGTTGGGGCCTGTGGTAGTAGATATCGTGAGTGATAGGTCAGATACAGGCTCGTAGAGGTCAAACTACCTTTGATCATCAATGCCAAGTCATCCTGGACCCTATACATCGGGAGAAAAAAGTATCGGGTAAGTGACCATTTTGATAAGTTGAACGTAGAATGGAGAACGTACAGCAAGCCAGAAACCGTCATGGGATCGTCAACATCTAAGTCGTATGTCGTGTTCACAGGAAGAATCGTGATCGTGTGTATCCTCCCTTCGCCGTACCATCCTCCCTCGCCTCCCTTTTCCAAGGAATGACGCGTGACGCTGAATGTCTTGGGATAGCGTCGGGAGAGGTATTCTGAGAGTTCGTACACCAGCTCTCGGGCTATTGTTTTCTTGTCAGTAAACCGCTGTAGGGCGGTCATCTATAGGGATGAACGCACCAGCATCGGCGCCTGAGGCAGCATAGTCGGGATCGGCTGGAAGAGTCTTGACGAGTTGGCTACCCAGCTTTTTGATGCGGTGATCACGTATTCTGTGATATTGTTCGTATTGATTGTCCAACTATGGCCCACGATGAACCATACCCATGAGCATGAAAAGGTCCACATATAGGGGGAACGTTGAGAATTACCTCCACCCAGGATCCGAAAGAGATGTTCTTGATACCCATGGTTACACTACAAATAGGTCATAAAGGTTCAATTTACAACCAACGACTGTGAGAAATGGAGAACGTACTGGAAGTCGCCCCACCGGAACGGACGATAGGGCACAGGTTTGATGTCCTCTACACCGTCAGGACAAGGATCGAACCTAGGGAACTCGAACTCCTTCTCACCACCTGGCGCTAGTAATATCAGAACCGTCGTCAGCACACTTCGTCCTGCACCTACAATGACGTACTAAGGGTGCTCACCGGACGACGTGTTCGCCTTTGTAGATGCCTGTGTCTTTCTTAGCTGCCTCCATGCCAAAGACCCGGCAACACCGACCGCACATAGACATATAAGAGAGGCAGTAGGCAAGTCAAGCGTGGTAGTGTTGAAGTTCGTGATGGCCATGCTCAGAGAAGTGACGGTAGAGGAAGACTCAAGTAGGGAAGAGCTCGAGCAGAGTGCCGGCGCTGTCAATGCGAGTCTCACGATTGGCACGAGCAGAGGACGAGGAGAACGGGAACAGAGGAGGATGGCTAAGAAGAGGGTCTATCTCAAGTACAATACATTGAGTACAACTCTTACGCCATGGCCAAACCGCCTCATGTAGAATGTCGTGTTCTGCTGTAGAGAGAGAACCCGTGAGATAAGATAAACCACGCATCATAGGTTCGGAAGGCCGCGTGACGGCGGCGGCTCGAACAAGCTCGAATGCAAACCAACAAGAAGCGGCGAAATTCTTGTAAGATGATTCGAGGAGCCGGGAGAAGGCTGAGCAGGAGCGTATTTGGCAGTATGGTGGGGAGGTACAAGTGGATCGTGGGGAACGTGGGTCAGTCGCTGTTGTCTCGCTCCGTTTCGTGCGGTCTGGAATTTGACCAGGCTTGTAAGAAGCTGAGAGAAGTCGTATGGACAAGACGGACTGCCGAGGTAGCGTATACTGGGGTTCCGTAGTAGCTTGGGTAGGCGATCATTGAGAAACCTCGTATCTGACAAACTCGGCGGCGGCGTCACTTGAACTTCAAGTCATGAAGTGAGGGTAAATGATTGATCGGGGGACGCATAACAATTCCTCCCTTGTTTGTCTATAGCGAGGTAGAGAGCAGCCGGATGTTAGCTGTGAACAACAGCAGAGATGAACTTCAAACGACTCGGAAGGGGTACGAAGCGTTGAAGTCGGCTCGTTCCAGGTGCCACAGAGTTCTTTTTGAAATATTCATTGTGGCGTTACGGTTCTTGTCCACCATTTATCTCACATTTCCGACGTTCGCCAGTCAAAGGAGCACAGTTCAGACAATCACCAGTGATTTCAAGGGCCAGAAAAGAATTCTGGTCCACCGCTGTCAGTCTTCGCAAAAGGCTCCTCGTTTATAGACTCGGTGAAAGGAGGCAGTCTTCAGCATGTTGTTTGTCGCGCAATCCAAACGGCATAGCGTGAAGAGCACTCGTGATCAAATCTTCCGTGAGATACCTTGGACAGTGATCATACAAACGATGTGTACAGGATCCCGAATGCCCCAACAACCCTAGTTTACCCCGGTACGTCTCGTAAAAAATCATGCATTCACCACAACAGTTGGCGGTTGCTCGTGGACCATCATCTGAGCCTCGGACTCGGTAGGCTGACTCAAGGTTGTCTGCGCGTTTGGAATGGGACGTCCTTTCACGAGTTCCCTAAAGTCTGTGACTCGGTCGAGGTCTTCTTCCCTATAGAAAATAATATGAGTCGTTAAGCATAGGTCAATATGTGGTTGCAGGAATATGAATGCGAGACGTACTTGATGAGACCTCTTTCGAGCTGAGACTGTGTCATCTCTCGCAGATAGGGCATCATGCGGTCGCGATAGACATCGTCGAGTTTGTGCTGTGATTTTCCGAGGTGTTAGCATGATACGTGGGAAGTCACAGCGGAGAATTCGGAATTGTGGACATGTAATGGCACGATCGATACGAGGATAGAGTGAGGCAATGAACTTCACATACGTGCATAAGGTCCTTGTCAGCTTCAAGATGGATCTTCGCGAGGAGGGAGGGAACAAGGGGACTGTCTGCAAGATCCTCGAGTCGCTTCATCATCACATGTCTGTTCATCAGAAAGTAGCGTGGATGATGGAAAATGTCAGCAGACGAAGAGGTTCAAGGGTCGACCGTGTTACTTACACGCCGAATGCAATGCCTTTAGAGCGAGGAAGTTTTCGGAAAGTTTGATGGTCCATCCGAAGCCAGATGTCCTTCGGCTGGAGGCCGTCTGGAAGTGCGTTGGTGGTGACCATATTATCTGTATGGTACGGTGTTTTGAGTGGGGATAAATGCAAATATGATGCAGAAAATCTTACGCCAGAATAGATTTCGGTCATCGACCATGGTCCAGCTAGTACGCTCGAAAGACTCGTGCGGTCCAAACCGTTTCAGAGTACGCTCAACGCTCTTTAGGATCTTCTCGTTGAAGTGGGGTACTCCACGATGTATCTGGACCGTATATTGAACAAACCGACGCGATGACAAAAATCTAGGGACACACTGACCACCTCGAGCGGTTGACCGATGTAGTTGGAGAGAAGATAGAATCCTGTGACAGAATTTTGAGCGAATTATTCACGGAGTTATTAAAATGATCTGAACGCATACCTGGGAAGGCAACGAGACCACCAGAGAAATATATATGGCCATCGGGGCCCTCTCGACCCATCAAGAAATCATCTTGGACGAGTCTTGATACGATGAGAAGGGCATCCACCCCAGACTTGCCCGTAATATCTGGGATCTTCTCGTTCGTGACCTTGTTCCATATGCCATTCGGGGAGAGACTCTCAAAGAGTGTCGGGTAACGCTTAGGTAGATAGTCAACTAGAAGCTCGAGAATTTCCGCGCATGCGTCGTCGTTTTCCGGGAGCGAGTCGACCACGACCTTTCCTGCAGGGCCACGAAGCGTAACGAATCAGCTATGTAATGACCGTATGTGACGTAATAGTACGGACCCTGCTCTTTGATGACACGCTGTTTCTCCTCGATGTACCAAGGTAAGTCCTTGTCAATTTCTATCCAGTCGTTGATGTTCATGGGCTGATGGGCCATAGTCTGTACACAGCAGCCTTTGATTACTCCTGCGACATATCTGACCAAAGTGTGTCCAAACGCACCTGAAAATAGGGAAAGCGTAATGTCTTGTTGACGTAGATGTGGTTCCGTGTGTGGGCAGTCGCGAGATCGAAGTCGTACAGAGGATCAGGATCCGGATGCTCCAGGGGCTTCTTCGTCTCTTTTGGCTCGTCCGTAGTTTCCACGCGAGGGGCACGAGACGCCCATCGTCGAGAGACAGCAAAACCAGCTCCAAGCAAGCAAGCAGCTCCAAGGGCGAGCTCAGGTGTAGAGAAGGTCATGGTTGAAGATCGGAGGGGTGAAGGATCAAGATCGGCATTCAATATATGTAGGTGCGCGAAGGAGACAAACAAGGCAACATGGCTTCGCTACCAATCTTATAGATAAGAAAGGCGAGAAGCATAGAATTTCCCGCCGGCGAACGAAATCCTACACTGGTATTGACTTGGCGTATTACCGAGTCCTTGCTGGCACCAAGATCATATTTGTGCCATGCGAAGGAGAGCCAGCGTATTTTGTTTGTCAAATGGACAAGAAGATAGAGGAAAGGTATGTATTCGATTGGAGAAGAGGGAAACACTAGCAGATGTGGCAGAAAGCCCCATATGGTGTACAACACCGTAGAGGGACTCGGACGCCCGATACGTAATTTCCTTTATTACCTAATTGACATTTTGAACTCCGCGAGCATCCACGATCATTGTGGCCTCCCTCTGCGTCCTGTCAGCTCGGTATCTGCATTTTTCTATGATAACAGCCGTACTCCTTCTTATTCAGCTGCACTTGTGTGCCGTTCTCTATCTCACGCGACAGGGCTATCTGCTGTCCTCCCGTACCCTCCCGCACGCATGCCATGCTCATAGCCCCACATTGGATGCTCACCCACCCTTTCTCCTTCGCCTCCGTAATCGAGGTCATCTGTCGGAAGATTACGGAAAATTCTCTCACATGAGAAGGACATGGGGTGGTTCTTCTGACCAGAGCCAGGCGTTCATCACACAAGAGGGCCCCAAAGGAGAGCTTTGCCCGGGCGTTTGACTATTAAGGGTGGACCATCACTGGGTCATACAACTCTAAACAGACCTCAGAATACCCATAATGCGTAAGTCTCCACAGAGTATAATCACGCATCATCAGGGGCGGTCGCTATTGTACTCTGTCGCGTTGGGTGTCTCAATTATCTTGCCTGCGAAGCTCCATTTTCACACCCGTACCTCGCCGCAACCACATTCCTCGAATGTCTACATAGATCACCGTATCCCGGGATCACTCGCTTGTGTTAGGATAGGGGCAAAAAAGAGCCTGGAGTTCTCCTTTATCTCAAGTTTTCTCTTATATCCCCGCATTCTGATTTGCCATATGTCAGGGGCCGTCGGCCAATGCCTCTGGGGCCTTTACCGTTCGTGTTTGGAGCAACGGACGTCCGCGCTTGTGCTTTGACAATTCTGCGCAACTATCTCCTGGACCACGAACTCTGCCCGGTGGCGATCGACCTCGATAAGAAGGTCGAGCTAGCGCTCTACATTCTCTGGCTTTCTTGAACAGCGTGTATATAACGTGTCCTCCTGGTGCTCTCCCTTATACCTCTTCGCTACCTCTCGCCTTGTTACCCCAAGTCTTCTTCTCATCCTCCGTTGAGCCATCATGCCCGTCTCCGTCGAAACCCAAAGTATGAATGTATCCCATTATCCGAGTCTCCCGATCCGCTAACAGTGTTTTATGTCTTCAGACGAGAACGTCAACCTCCCATCTTCTTGGTATCGCTCCGACGCTATCTATCAGCTCGAGCGCCGCGCCATTTTCTCCAAGAAGTGGCTTTTCTTATGTCACACCAACGTGCGCTCTTCCCTATCTTTCTGCGCGTCCAATTTTCATCTGCACCTGCGTTATGGCTCACATCATTTACCTTGGGTATCTGCATCGCTTAGCGATTCACGAAGACGGGCGAGTATATTAAGTTCGCCTTTGCCGGGTACAACATCTTCGCGATCAAAGACCGCGAAGGACAAATTAACGCCTTCCACAACGTTTGTCGCCACCGTGCGTTCCCCGTCGTGGGAACAAACGCAAAGCGTATCAAGGAGGTCAGTACTTGCGGCGTCCTCTCAGCGTATGTGACATTCTGACATGACTTCGTATGATCTCTCCATTCCAGAACCTGCCCGATCCGCTGACCGAGTCTGGTCAAGTGGCCGTCTTGCATTGCAAGTTCCATGGCTGGAGGCAAGCCTACTTCCAGAGCGTCTTGACCAGCTGATCTAACTCCGCTACTTGTGTCTTAGCTACACCATGAAGGGTGACCTTGCCAAAGCACCCGGATTTGACGAAGTCGAGAACTTTGACCCTAAGAAGAACAGTCTCTTCGGCATCAGGACACACATCGACCAACTCGGATACCTCTACGTCAACCTGGACACGTAGGTTTTCGGTCTTGAATCTCCGGAGGGTGTCGATAGCCTACTTACAGCCTTGGTCAGGTCCGAGGACTACATCAAATGGGAAGAGCAATTTGGCGACGTCGATAGCCAGCCTCGAGTTCAAGGTTTCGACACGAGCAAGTACAAGTATGCCTTCAGCTGGTCATTCGAGAACTGTGGGTGAACCATTTTACTCCAAACTCGGTCACGGAAACTTACTAGACCACTGACAGGCCAATACAACTGGAAGACTCTGGTCGACAACGTGCGTTATCGTGACCCACCTCGTCGCATCCCGCCCATTGATCGTTCATCTTGCCTTGCTCATAGTACAACGAATGCTATCACTGCAAAGTTGCGCATCCAGGAATTGCCAGCGTTCGTATATTTTCTTACATCGCTTTGTCGCACGTCACATGGGATCGTACTTATCTACCCATATGACTACAGACGGTAGACCTGAAGACATACTACGTTCAAGGGCAGAAAGGCTACGTCGCACACTTTTCGCCACCAAAGCCTGAGAACAAAGAAAAGGAGGTAGACGGATCCATCGTTGCTACCTTCCTATTCCCTTTTGCCTCGTACGTTTCCTCGGATGACCCATCATCACCAGGACAATATTCTGACAGTACTCTATTTATTCCTCGCTTCATTAGCATCACCCTCATGCCCGCTTATGCCTACACCATGCGAGTGGTTCCAATCGACGCTCACAGAACCGAGGTACGCATAACTGCTCTAATTTTGGATCGTGGACATTAATTCATAGATGATTGTATGCAGATGCAATATGATGTCTACCGTCCAGAAGGTGCTTCTGACGAGGATTTCGACTCCACCCACCAGTTCTTCCTCCAGGTCGAAGAGGAAGACAAATTCCTCTGCGTAAGTTCAGCGATCTATACCTCCATTCAGAATTTTCAGTGGCTCTAACGCGTTCACATACTCGCAATAGACAAACGCCCAAAAGAACATGGAAGCCGGTATCTACCAGACTGGTTCTCTACACACAGTTCGTCGCTGTTCCCAATCATGATGACAAGGTAGTCTTGGCTAACTCCATACTCCCGCGATGCAGAGACAAGAACACGGTGTCCTCCACTTCCAAAGCCTCGTCAAGGAGTCCCTCATGTCTCACCGCGCCGCTGAAGAAGCCGCAGGCCGCGAGATCTTCCCCGCGCTCCCTGATGGTGGCAGACAGAGCAAGGAGGACGCTTTCTGCAAAAAGCTCGAGTCGACGTGTGGCACCCCCAAGATGATGGAGTGGTGAACCTATTTGGGGTGAGGTAGTTTTATCGGTGGTGGTGGTGGTGGGCGTCTGTACGATAGGAGCGGTGATGTGTGGCAGTTCGAGTGCATGTATGGTCGATGAAGTTTGTGTATTACCGGTGATGGATGTTGTATGTTCCGTAGGTGTAGTGGATGGATCCCATATCCGGTTGACGAGGAATATGAATACCCTGTTGGCTATCATGGTTCAAAAGTTCGCCGAAGGCACAAATCCTGAGAAGAGCCATCAATCGTAAAAGCGAATATCTACGAATGTATAGTCTAAATGTACGATATGCAACTTTCGCCTTTACTTCTTCACCAAAGGCTTCTCCTTCACGAATAACGAGGACAAAAATGCACAAACTGCCAACGCAACCGTAAACCAGAAACAGGCCTGCAGCGCTTCTTCGTACGAGCTGCGCACGATAAACCGTGTAGAGGGGTCGAGCTGGTCGACGTAGTCGAGGGACTCACGGACGCGGTTGACAATCTGATGTATCCGAGTGACGACAATTGCAAGTCGATTTCGGAGGTGAGTAAGAACGCGAAAGTATTTCAAGAGGAAGCGGGGTGGCACAAACCTCGTCGATATCGATATTCTGACCCTCGAGTTGGGCAACCAGATATTTTCGGAGAGAGTTCTGGAAGATGGTGCTGCCAACCGAAAGTCCAATGACTGAACCGAGTGAGCGGAAGAGGTAGGATACTAAATCCAAATCAAACGATAATCCCAAAATGTATCAGGGTTTCCGTGTGGCAACGATTTCTGAGGGGGGGGGGGGGATGACAGACCTGCGGTGGCGATGGCTTGGTCTTTTGCGCCTGCGTTGGCAATGAGAGCGATGAGGGTCGTTGTAATGCCCGAGCCTTTGTCATAGAGGTGATTAAATATCGAAAATGAAGATTGCACGCGTTCCGACATACCGTTTCCAAGACTCATGATTATGAGGCCTAGCCGATGTTTGTTAGTAGCGATTAGGAGGTAGTAGACGAAGACTTGTAGGCCACAAGCGAAGATTGCAGACTCACCGATCTCCAGTCCCAGGAATGATTGTGAGATCGCACCAGTCATGAGCGCTGTGAGAACAGTCCCTGCCATCATCATGAAATACGACACGGCGGTCAAGACATAATATCTCCCTAGAAGTAGACCGTAATCTTAGTTCACTATATCGCGGGTAGGTGACAAGTGCAAACAGGCTTGCCAGTATGCTGCATGATGAGTCCTCCAATCAGACTTCCCGCCACACCGCCAACAATGCCAGGAATGAGCGCCATCCCAGCCTTCGCCGCACTTTTATGCTCCACCGCCTGTACATACATCGCCACATGGAAAATGAGGGCCATACTACTCGCAATACAGAAAAAGTTGCACAAGTAGCTAGCCAACAAGGCCGTATTCGCCACGATCCTCTTTGGCGCGAAAGGCTCAGAGGCGAGCTTGAACTCTATGACGGCAAAGATGACAAGGAGGACGGCGAAAGAGGTTAGGGAGATAATGGCGGTGCGATCTGTCCAGGAAACGTTCCCGCCGTGATCGAGGCCGACGAGGAGGGAAGTGATACAGAGGACGAGAGCGAGAGCACCGCTGAAGTCAACGCGTTTCAGTTTATCGAGCCAGTGCGAGTCATCACGGGAGGGTAGCTTGAGAGCGAGGGAGACGGAGATGATGGCTAGAACTGTGATGGGAACTTGAAGTAGGAATGCCCTACAGAACCATGAGTGTTAACGCGAGGAAAGCATCCGTCGACACTACTTACCATCTCCAGCCTATTGTGTCCGCCAAAATTCCACCGATTGGCGCTCCAGTCGCGCTTCCGGTTGCGAAACAGATGTTCAAGAGACCTGAAGGATTGTTCAACAGAGCTACAAACAATGGAACAAAATCTCACGGGTTACCTTGCCATGTCCCTCTCGAGCGAAGGGGTATGATGTCGCTCAAAACTATGGAGACAATTCTACAAAGCCTGATGAGCTGGTGTTAAAGAGATTGAAGAGTGTCGAAGTAACTGACGTCGTCATACCTCCTCCCCCAATACCAGCACTAGATGCCATAGAGTCTCGTTTGTAAGTTTCGCGCAAATTTGAACAAGACATGTGCACTCACAATGCTCGCGCCAGAATCAACTCCTCCATGTTCCTAGCGAGGCCACACCATAGCGCTCCGAGGGCGAATATGACATAGGAGAAGAGCAGGCACTGTTTCCGTCCGAATATGTCGCTCATTTTCCTGCGTGACAAGGCTAGGTAAGTTTAGTCCAGGTGTGGCGTATGAAAGACTGACCCATATAACGGCCTGGTAGATGTGTTGTCGCTGTGAGCACACATGGTCTCCATGAAGTCTTACAATGTAACACGAACTGAAAGCTGGCCAGAGTAAGCATGTAACCCGTGGCTATCCAGCTCGTGTTTTGCAGTTGATTCAGTTCGCTGCCTATGGAGGCATAGGACGACGCGACGATTGTGGCGTCTGTGGCAGCGAGGAAGGTACCGATGAGCATAGGCATGATCTACGTGAATAGGCGAGTCAGCATCGAGATGCAATGGCAGTAGGGTCAATTGAAGGCCCCAGCAACCGGAGCAGGCATCATGCAAAGGCAGAACAGCATCTCGACGGCGTTCTCAGCATCGATAGAGTCCGAAACGGCCAGAACTCCATGGAGAGCCCTTCAAAGGAGTAGAGATGACATGCTCACCGTAAGAGCCAGCGTTTTGAAACTCTTGTCCTCCTGAACTGGCACTCCGATGCTATTCCCATCCTCTACGCTGGAGGTCGAAGGCTCTGCGGCAACATTCTCGTTGGTAGTATTATACCCAGTATGTTTCGAAACGTCTTCCCCGTTCACAGAAGATAGTAAAGGGGCGGTCTCGTCTGACATCCTGTTCCAGTAGTGGTCGAACGCGTCGTGCTGGACAGATATAGAAACGAGACGTGGGTGGATCGAAGGAGACTCAAATGCCGAGCAATAGTTTGCGGATAGCACGACATATGTAAGCTCGAGGCCGCCATGACTATGATAGGCTGGGATGGGAGAGCAAGTGAGGTGGCGTATAGGCACAACCCACGCTGTCGAGTTGAAGATAGCAGACCCGACCCGAGCCTGCCGGCGGCATTATTCGCCGATTCGACGGAAGTTGAGGCAAATCTTGCCCATTGGCACAAACAATGCTGGCGAACAATGGGCTGGTCTGGATTGATATTATCGAGGCGTACGGATTGTCTGAATATTTATATGGGTCATAAGAAATAAGCCTATCTCGGACTGGCCGTTTCCTAATAGCACACAAGAAACAAAGTATCATCTCATAACTCCAATCGCACACCGTGATATCTGATCACGGATGCTGCGAAAAACTAGTATGTATGATGAGCAGAGGACGGCCTCCGAGTGCGTAAGCTCTGGATAAAACGGCAAGCTAAGTCTTACGGCAGATAGGTGAGGCCCTATTCTCATAGTTGCCACGGAAATTAAAGCATTCAAATGACAAGTAATAAGATAGACTCAATATCAAGCCGACGCTGGTGCGCCGGATTGTGCACGCAGGGTAGCATGTCCCTCATCGCCCCACTTATTCGCCTCCCTAAACTCCCTCAACCACGCTGAACTCCACCCAGCCTTAACCACCCCAATCTCCACCTTCTTCAACGTCCACCTCAACCACGAAATCTCCTTCTCCGAATACCTCTTCCCCTTCAGCTTCTCCGCCGTCTTGTACTTCGTCAGCGCCCTCTGCAACGAGGGCAGCAGCGCCTGACCGACCAAACGCGCGTCGTCCCGCACATCTTTGCGTTTCTCCGTGCGCGACGCTTCGCGGAGACAGGCGGCGGTGAGCATGGCGCAGGAGACAGGGTCGCTGGAGAGACCGCGGAGGTTGAAGACGTCGTACAGGGCGGCGAGGGTGATGGAGTCGGAGAGGTCGTGTTGGAGGTGGAGGCCGTGGAGGAGGTGACGGCCTGAGGTGCGGTCGAGGTCGAGGCCGTAGGTGGCATGGTTGGAGAAGACGTCGAGCGCGAACTTAGTGCAGCCGAGTTGTTTGCATTTCACTGGATCGTCGACATGAAGCTATCATGGACGAAGAAAGGATGGATGAAGGAGCATATGAGACGCACGGACGAAGAGGTCAACTACTCTCGGCTTTATTTCACGGCCTGCATCCTTCCACGGCATGAACTGCTTCGCCACCTTTTCGAGATCCTCCTGGCTCCTCGCGTTCCCGAGCAAATGCAGCCAGATAGAATCAGCGACTTGCTTCCCATCGCGTACGGCAGGCCTTTTTCCATTGTGTTCCGACAGGAACTTGAGGTGTTCCGCGAATTTCGCGGCGTAGTCTGTTGTTTGGGATGACTTGGTGCGCGCATTGCTGCTGGTGCTTGCAGTTTCCTCTGCGGTGGAGCCTAGAGGAATGAGCTCCTCTGAGTCTTCGAAAGCGAAGAGATCATCAGCATCGGCTTCTATTGCTGCCTTTTTGGCCTTGGACCTGTGCACTGTAAGACTGTCAGTGAGTGAGTTACTATCCTCGGAGGATGGGGTAGACGCGCCTGTAGGTGTGGCATGGATGAACCGCGTCGGTCGGTGCAAAGAAGATGAGATACGCGCTCTGGAAGACGAGGCGCAAAGTGTTCGCGCACAGACACGGGCAGACTGCATCGCGCTTGGGAAAAGGACTCGGGCAGCGAGATTGTGAGCGGGTAAATATGGAGAAGAAACCGGAGGACCGGCTGAACGGCGGGTAGAGGCTCTTGCCAAACATGCACAAACAACATCTTTAACGCCTCCTCTGTCTATCACCAAGTTCATGCACAATAGATGTTATCTGCAGCCTGAAAAGTAGAGTTTTGAGTTGCAAAGCGACGCAAGCGAACTGTAAAAGTGAGAATTTGAATTAAAATTTCATTTTGAAGGGGAATGTGCAGACCGGACGTGCAGCTCCCTTTGGCCTGCGTCTGGCACAAGGGGAGCTGACAAATATAATGAATAACCGGGACCTGGTTAGTTAGTTAGGCCCTCAGGCCTCTTAAAAAAATTTTGGACCCCACCCAGAAAATCACCAAACAATCGCCAAAATAATACATTGGGCTGGGAGCGATATAGGTATCATGTGCTGATGCTAATTGGATTATTATAGAACCATTTTGTGGGCAAAATGTTGATGACTGGGTCAAAACTAGAGTGAAATAATTAAGAGTTTCGCCGTTGGGCAGTCTTACGCAAACTTCAAAGCTCAGACTGGTAAATTGAGTGTGATTGAGCAGCCATGCATCATGGAAATACTGTACTTTTTCGACCGTAGGTTCGTGGGAAGATTACGTCAGACGTGACCTTCGCCAGACCACGGTTCGTTTGGTTGGGCCACGCGTGACGAACCAATGAAATTGTTGGCGGAAGGATCCAAAAATTGATTTTTGGGCGATTTTGGCGCAAATCGGTCACGATTTGCTGTTCGTGGGCCCGCGCATATGCGTGACCATCGGGGCAAATATGTTCGCCGGCGCACCCTCCGTGATGCGTGACGAACCTACGGTCGAAAAAGTACAGTATAGAAGCATAAGGTTTGGGATCAGAGGCTAGGGCAGCGGAAGATCAACGTCAACGGCGAACATAACCTAGCCTAATTCAAGTGCAGATTGAATGATAGACTGATGATAAATCACTTATACTTCATTCCCCAAAAGAAATAAAGAGCGGAGATTCTTCTGATTGGATCAGAAATATTATTTAAATCATTTAAATATTAATTACAGTTAGTTAGTTCACCCCTCGCCTCCCTTTAAAAAAAATCGACTCCCGGTGTTTCATTCAGGATCTCAGCTCCCCTTGGTCTGGCACATACCGAGGGTTCGAAGCGAATTATGACTTAAAAATTGAAGTTTGCGAACTCTCAAGTAGCCGATTTGAAGCTCACAGAACCTCTTGGTTTTCAGGCTGCAGATAACATCTAATAGACCTTATATGTTTCAAGTTTACTTGGAACTCGTTGGCGGAAGATCTGTCCGATCCGCCAATGAGCTTTCGCAAAAAGTTCCAAGTTTTTACTAACATATAAGCCCTAATCACTCTCTATGGTATTTCATACAAAGCTTGATCCAGATCTGACTATTAATTCCTCCTCATACGGAAAAAAATATATAGACATCGTAAACTAAATCAATGCATTCATTTCATGTTCGTACGCACAACGGCAGACAACACCCTCTCCTACAAAAATAATCGTACAACCATCTCTTCGTAGATCAACAGCGAGGAGCACTGCATATTATGCAGCTCGTTCACTTACGCCTGTCCACCAGCAGCTTCGGCAAGGTTCCTCGCCAGACTCTCCGTCAGGGCACCGCTGTCGGTCGTGACATTAATCTGTAAAACGAGCATCCGCCGGTGCACAATGGCAACACAAAAAATATGAGCGATATTGTGAAGAACAGGAATTGATGACTTGGAAGCTGGAACGTACCATGTCGAACCCTTGAGCTGCGCGCTTTGCGGATTGAGCGCCTGAGGTGCAGTAGATTGCACTATGTGATACAGACAGAGGTTATCAGGGAAGCCAGAGTCATGTTTGATGCAATAAGAGTTGAAGGAAGGGCAGGCAGGAGTATCAAAGAACGCAGAGAGCATGTTACCGTAACCTACCATTTCTTTCCTTTCGCATGCGAGGTTTTGAGGATCTGCTGGATGACCTCCTCTACGTCCGGATGAGGGTCCGGAGAAGGGGGTTTGTAGCCAAGCGAGATGGAAAGGTCATAAGGACCGATGAGGAGTACATCTATAATCACAATATATCAGTCGTCAGATGATATGATCCTTCTCAAAGATACGATAGTCCAGATCGTCGACCGAACGGCAAAGAGACCTACCTAACCCATCCACAGCCGCGATCTCCTCCAAATTCTGCACACCTTCCTTCGTCTCAATCTGCGCCACCACAAAAACGCCTCCGTCTTCATTGGCAGCAGGTATGTATTCCGCCGGTGTCGTCTTCCAGACGGTGTGTGTGAGTGGATTTCCGAAGCCCCGTATGCCGAGGGGCGGGAATCGTGATTCGGACACGATTTCGCGTGCTTTTTGGGGTGTGGAGACCTGTGCATGTGAGAAGAGATGGTATAGGTGAGCACACTGGTGGTATGACGAGGCCCTGCAGATGAAGTCAGTAGGGGATGTGGATGGATTTACCATTGGGACTATGACCCCACGAGCTCCCGCATCTAGAGCGTACTTAATCTGCCAACCTGTTCCCGCTGAGGCCCAATATTGAGATAATCTCCGAGACTCGAACAACAGAGATGATACACATACTCGATGCGCCAGTAGCAGGCACCCTCACAAGCACACTGGGTGCATTATCTCCCGTGCTCACTACGGCGCTTATGGACTCAGCGGCACCGGGATGAAGGGGTGTGAGTCCGTGCTCGCAATCGATGACGACCCATGAGAGGTGGGGAGACGAGAGAGCAACCGCACGGGCGTTGAAGGTTCCGGGGAGAGTTACCCATGCTCCGAAGGCTGGTTTGGATGACCGGAGGGCGGTGCGGAGGGCGTGAGTGGCTGCCATGTCGTCTCAGGTCGTGGTGGTCTGACAAGAGAGAGTTGAAGTAGCTCAGAAAGACGTCGTTGGAGATGGGTGACGCATTTTTAGTCGGTCAGTGTCGGTGTGTGAAGCTTTGCGTTTAGCGAGAGTCATCAGTAAATCATGGGACGAAGCCGGAGTGCCATGGCCCAAGCTTAAGGTCAGCGGACAACGACCCACTGGCATGGATGAGAGAGTGTCCTAAGATAGCGCAAAGGTCGATGTGTGCTGTAAATAAACTTCCCTAATAGAGATGACGGGTTCACTCGACGGCGTTCGTTTACAAGTTGATCAAGTCCAGATTCAGCAAGGGTACAGTTCCCGGCAGTTTCCTCGACGGAGTTCGAAGCCGTTTGAGTCCCGCTACACCGACATCATCCGAGTCAACAGAACTTGCTTCCGACACCGCCTCTCCACCACACCGCTCTAGTCATGGTTCGTTCCGAGGATGGGGCCGATTGCTTCGTGGTACTCTAGGTTGTCCATCCTGAAACATTTGTTGGTAAAAAAAATCTTGCTCGGAGGACCCTTGGCGCAATAAATGTCGAGACCTCTGATTGCTCCGGGATTCTTCTTAGAACCCAACAATCCTCCACTGGCTTTACGCGTTTGAAGGCTTGCTTGATTGCTTGGTGCTCAGATCGGTGGTCTTGCTTCTTAGATCGGTGGTCTTATTTCTTATTGTGGAGCGCTTCTGCCCCGTGTTCTGCTTGTGAATCTGGAAACTGTCACTGAGCCGTTCGATGGTGGACATCACAAGCGTTTTCTCGTAATCTTCGTCACTGGGGCTTGCATATCCTGGCGGCGTTCTCGGGCAAGCCTCGTATTTCGCCTTGGAAAGTGGAACGATGTTAGAGCGGATGACTAGGTTGTGCCACTCCGAGCGGGATGGACGTTGGATGGACGAGCGGAATGGTCGCAAACAGGCGTCCGTACTATATCACGCCTGGGGTCGCATCGACGCGAAAGTGACGACCAAAGGGCGATGACGCGGTCCCACTCGCCACAAACCTTCCTTGGAAAGCGTCTTGCTGGAATGAGCGAGCGATCGCGGGCGGTTCGATCTGCCGAGGTGCCCGAGCAATGATTGCCACTCCGCCCAACAGAGTCGAACCAACTTGACGCCACCGCTGCTCGCCTCTCCCGCCCTATAAAGCGCGCCATGCCTCCTCATCTACCCAGCAAGGTCGTCCTGTTCATATCCCTGACATCCTTCTTTACCAGCACAACTTCTACTACCAAATAAACAACATCGTTCTTTACCTTTAAATCATATAACAATGTTCACCTCCACCTTCACCACCCTCGCCTCCATGGTCGTTCTCGCCACCGCCGTCGCCGCTTCCCCCATCGCGCGCGCCGACGCCATCACCGGTACATTCATCTCTTTTATTCTAACGCCTCCAACATACATACTCACAGTCATCATCTGTAGACACCCAAGTTCTCAACTTCGCTCTGACCCTGGAGCACCTCGAGAACGCCTTTTACAAGGAGGGTCTCGCCAACTACTCCGACGCCGACTTCGAGAGCGCTGGCTTCCCCAGCTGGGTCCGCAACCGCTTCACTGAGATCGCCGCCCATGAGGCTTCTCATGTCGCCTTTTTGTCGTCCGCCCTTGGCTCAAGTGCCACTCAGCCTTGCACGTACTCGTTGTATGTTCAATTGCCATCATCCATGTTACCGGCTGTTTCCTGATGTTTCATCGTAGCGGCGTGACAGATGTCAAGTCCTTCGTCGACACGAGTTACGCGCTCGAAGGTGTGGGCACCGCCGCCTACACCGGTGCCGCTGCTCTCATCTCAACCAAGGTACGACCATTACACATTTCTTGCACATACCTTTGTTTACACTGTTGATCTAGGCGTATTTGACCGCCGCTGCTACCATCCTCACCGTCGAGGCTCGCCACGACGCTTGGGTCGGTTCCGCCGTCAAGCAAGGCGCCGCTTGGAGCACTGCCTACGAGGTCAGTTTCTTTAACTCATATGTCCACTTTGTCCCATTGCTCACAATCCATACACAGACTCCTCTTGACCCTAACCAGGTCTACACTCTCGCCTCGGCATTCATCACCTCCTGCCCCTCCTCCAACCCCCCTCTCCCCGTTACTGGTTTCCCCGCGCTCACCGTTTCGGCCGAGGGTACCCGTGCCCCCGGCAGCTCGCTCAAGTTCGCCTCCAAGGCCCTCACCGACGCTTCGAACCTGTTCGCCGGGTTCTTGAACGGTCAAACCGCCACCGTCGTCCCTCTCAACTCTGACATGACCGTGACCGTCCCCGAGGGCCTATTCGGCACCGTCTACGTGATCATCACCAACTCCAGCTCGGAGGTGACCGACGCCAACACCGTTGCCGGCCCCGCGATCTTGGAGCTCGAGTTCAACTCGCAGGAGGCGTTCATTGACACGAAGTTCTGAGTGGTTGTACGTTCGTGTATTACTAGGTTAGTTTCGGACGTGGTTGGAGCGATACCCCCCCAATCGAGGACTCTTTTCTGTGTTCTGGCCTCTTCTTTTTTATAAAATCTTTATCGAGTTGACGTTTCGTTGGTTCCGGTGGCTCATGATACGTATCATTTATCTCGGCCCTCCCTTGTTTCACTTTCCTTCGTTCAGCAATGGGATCAATGTTGGTCCATACAGTAAATGCGTGTAATACGAAGGATCGTGCAACTCGTCCAAAGCACGAAGGCTCCAAACTGGCAACCGAGTCTCTAAAGCGGGTGTATGTGACGGCTGCGCGGGTACAAGCTTTACGAGGGCTCCACCATTTTCTTCAAGCTGCTGGAGCCACGCTTGCCGAAACTGCTTCGTTCACACTTACGAACCTGAGCAAAACGACATGGTAAGTCGGTTGCCTCATCTTTGTCATAAGGTCTAATGAACAAAAGGCCCTAGAGTATACAATCAGAGCTATAGAAAACAAAACGAAGCCAAACGAAAAGAAAAGAAACGAAAAAGACCATGACTCCCACACCAGAAACACGAAGTTAACTCGGGGGCAGGGGAAAGAGGGATCTTTCAGTCGGACTGCCCACTCGTGCGCGCCAGACGGTGCAAAGAGCCTGAATGGATGGACGGAAGATAGGGGCACGTACATACGCACTGCAATAACGGCCAATTTCAACGTTCAAAGTCCCAGTTGTTCTCACAAGTTACTTACGACGCCCATCCTGCAAATTCCTTCCAATTGCAAGTTTGTGCACGAATGGGCGTGAATGACGGAGAAAGGAGAAACTAAGAGGGAAGGAAGGAAGGCGGCTTGAATATTGAATATTGCAATAGAATTGACGTGCACGGAGACAGGGAATTTGAGCGAGCTCGAGGGCGATACGTTCAGAGTGTAAGTACCTGTTCTAGCAGTTCTAGCAGTTCTACGTAACAGGAAGTTGAACGCGCCCATGAAAATGCGAATACGTCACTCTGCGTTGAAGTTGATGTGAGGTGGTCGTGGTCGTGGTCGTGGTCATACTATGGAGTGGACATGGTCTTGTCACGTACACATATAGCATCGTGCTTCGTGAAGAGCGCTTCTGAACCTGTTCCTGTTTGTGTGTCGATATCAATGATACATTTTCTCGTTTCTGCTTGAGCATGAGCAATGAGCATGAGAGTGGTGGGAGGGAGACGAGCGAGGACACTGTAACTGGCAGGCGTGGTAGCAAAGCCCCGGGGTGTTCAAGCTATTATGCGCCCGCTGTGGGACTTCGAAAGAAAAGAGATCATACAAGAGGATACATACGTATAATGTTCGGGGGCGGACTCACTGGCACCCCATCAGGTTGCGTTTCTTGTCTTGGATGCACGACATAATGGTTTAATTTGCACTAACCAATACGAGAAAGACATCCTGAACAGGATCCAAGACTCGTTGGATTTCAAAGGTGGGTAAGACATTGACACAGACAAGGATTGAATAATAAGAATTGAAGCCCATTCTATAGTATGACCACCCCTGCCGATATCTCTAGTGGGGCAAACCCTCGAGGTCTATTGTTCCCGCAACCTCCATCTCCGTGATGTCGAAGATCTCGAAAGTCTGAACAGATGTTTCCGTACTGGGACCGTGCCGTATTGGTGATAGAGATAGACCTAGCTACGAGAGACAAAAGAGGCCGAGGAGCCGATGATTACGGGTCTTTTGATGACTTTCCAGCGAGGTTATGATAAGCCATCTGCGAGCATCGATATTAGTTCGGGCGGGTCGAACGTCCAATGACGCGTACGACATGAGAAGACGAAGGCTGTCAGCGCACAAGCGACGACCCTTGACGTCGTACGACGTCAACAGCGTCCGGTCGGGGAGGAGGTGCAGGGGTGTTCAAAGTTCACCAACGCATCAGCATCAGCAGCAATATTAATTGACGACAATGAAACCAGAACCAGAAGAGGAAGAAGACGTATGGGGTGCTTGGGTGCACTTGGCGGGTCTTGACAAGCCCAGTAAGTACATGCGATTGACAGCGCGATAACTGAGAAGGGTGATGTTCGCGTTATGACTTGATGAGCAAGTGGTGTTATTCGTATGGAAGATGTGACAGAATTTGGGGGGGAGGTTGTGTGCGTTGGTGTGGCGGAGGGCGACGAAGCTCCAAGAATTGAGTGAGCAAAGATAGGGGCACGCACACGCCACAATACATCCAACCTTCAAGTTACAACGACCATCCTTCAAATTCCTTCCAAGTTCGTGCACAAACGAACGACCGACGCAGAAACAAAAAGGGTCCTGTCACCCGGCGGCTTGACGCTTTTGAAATGACAATGACGAGCACGGAGACGGAGACAAAAACAGGAGGAGTGATATACTTATTGGAATTTGAACGAGGCCGACACGTTCCGCGCTGTGGCGGAATTTAGAAGAGCGTTTGACAGCTCGGCATGCAGGGGGGCACGCCCGGTTGGGAAGGAGACGGACAAGACTGGGATTGCGACGCGTCTAACTATGATGTGCGTGATGTCCGCGGTGACTGAAAGAGAGAGAGACAGAGAGAAAGGGAGGGCAGTGGACGAGTGTGGACGAGGGAGATGATGAGCCGGCGGGAGAGCGGAAAGGGGGAACAAGGAAGGAGTGATCGACAGACATGCCGCAATTTGTAATTGGACTGCGAATCGCCCGACGAATTGCTGCCGAGGATGGAAAACGCGAGTGAAGTGAACATGGACGACGAGCTCGAGGTTGAGCGTTTATTTGGGCGTGAGGGTGGGAAGAGCGCTCGGGGTTGCCGGGGGACATGCAGGGGTCAAGAGGAAGGGCGGGAGAAGGGTTCAGTATGTATCCACACAAGCTCTGAATTGGCAAAAAATAGGTAATAATCTGAATCGCCCTGGCTGGCCGTACACTCTCGCTTTCTCCTTCTCTGAAACCTTGGCTCCACTCTCGCCTCACCACCGAATCTGCTCTCGCCCACCACGGACAACTCGACTCGCGTTCAGCAGACACGGCGTTCGCCATACACGACATTCACGAACCGACCTAGACGGCGGGGGTCATGACAGACGCCAGCGACGGAACGTCCTCAGGCACATCCTCTTCTGCTCCCGCTTTTTCCCCGACGTCGCACACGTCCTCTCAGCTGCTCTCTCCATCCTCTACGCTCGATGCCTCCACGTCCGCCCTGACGAGCTCTGCACAGACCTCGTCCTCCACGGTCATTACTGAGTCTGCCTCGACCTCGTCGGATATACCCCAGTCCACACCGACGCCCTCCTCCTCTGAAGCCATCTCGTGAGCTCCTCTTTCTCTCGATCTGTTCCGGCTGCTGACATCGCTGCATTAGCCTGTCCCTCTCCGTAGGATCGACCAGCCTGGAGTCGTCTACTGCATCTACTTCAACAGACTCTTCTTCAACTGTATCTCCTGTCTCTAATACACCTTCTCTTTTCATATCATCTAGTTCTCAGTCTAGTTCTTCCTCTTCAACTGAACCTACTTCCTCGTCCTTATCGCTCCTGTCCACATCCACATCTGATACATCCTCCTCCTCTTTCGTCCTCCTCCCTACCTCATCCGACTCCGCCACACAGTCCACTTCAGCTTCGCTCTCTTTCTCCTCTCTTGCCGTTTCTTCTACACCTCTTTCCTCCTTACTGACAATTTCATCCCCTTCTGCTTCCTCTACCGTACTTACCTCGTCTCCTGCTAGTTCCTCCATGTCTTCTTCGTCCGCGCTCACATCCGCCGACCCTTCATCCACGACTTCTGCTGTGACATCATCCACCGGCATCCTTACCTCAATCATCCCGTCTTCTCTCACCCCTTCATCCTCCGTCGCCACCACCTCTTCCGACATCACCTCTACGTCGTCCCAGACATCATCACAAACTCAATCCTCATCCCCACTATCCACCACTTCCCTCACCGCCTCCTCGACCACCCCCAGCGCCTCCTCTTCTGACGTCACCTCTACCTCTCCATCCACCACCACGCCCTCCACATCAACTCAAACTCAAACTCAAACCGTGTCCAGCACCGCTTTCCCAACCACAACCAGTACTAGTACTGGTGCCTCTTCTTCTGACGTCACTTCTACCACGACCTCTACCGATCCATCTTCTGCTTCTTCGTCTTCTGCTGCCCTGACCTCTACCTCTACCGGTGGTGCCTCGTCTTCCTCTGCTGCCCTGACTTCTACAGACGCCCCTTCCACCTCGGTCGTGTCCTCCACATCTTCCGAGCAGCCGACTTCCACCTCCGATGTTCCTTCCTCTACCTCCGATGTTCCTTCGACCTCCTCCGATGTTCCTTCCACCAGCACCTCCGACCCACCAACCTCCACCTCCACCTCCACCACCTCCACCGACCAACCAACCTCCACCCCATCCACCTCCGCCAAAACCCGCCCCGTCGAATCCAACACCTCCTCCACCTCCACAAGCACAAGCACGAATCCATCCCGCCCCTCCGTCATAACCTCCACGTTCAGCACCACCCAAACCTTCACGAGCACCGAATCGGGTGGATTAGTGACTACGATCACGACGGCGTATACGACGGGAACGATATTGCCGGCGCCGAATAGTAATACTTCGCGGTATGTGGGCCTCCCATTCCCTTCACCCTTTCTCTATCCTCCCTTTCTTCCTCTCCCCCTAAACCTTCTCTACCCTCTCCAACCCTTTCCTCCAACTATCATTCATACTTCATGAACCAACAGGCTAGGCAACAACCCCGGCGCCATCGCCGGAATCGCAGTCGCCGCCTCCCTAACCCTCTCATCCCTCCTCCTCGTCCTCTTCCTCTTCCTGCGCAGAAGACATACGCGGAGACTGGAGGGTTCGGCGATGAGGTTTGAGAGGCCGGTTAGGGCGCCGCTTTATGATGGGGATGAGGATGAGGAGGGGGTGGGGGTGGGGGTGGGGGTGGGGGTGGGTTCTGGTGGGGTGACGAGGGAGTTGGGGGGAATGGGGGAGATGGGTGGGATGGGTGGGCAGGAGGGGGAGATGAAAGAGTTGAGGCCGGGATCGTATTTACGAGGCGGCGAGGGACATCCGTCTCACATAAGCGGTTCCGGTCTTGGTGGTGCGAGCGCAGAGGGACAGCATCTGAGTGGGCTCAGCGCGGGGTATTGGGCGCTTTCGCCGTCGGCTGTAGAGGTAGAGGCGGGGTACGAGGATGTGGATCTGGGAGAGGTGGAGGAGGGTTCTGGGGCGGGTGTTGGTATGGGTACGGGAGCTGGTTTGGGTGTCGGTGTTGGTATGGGCGCGGGAATGGGTATGGGGGCAGGACATGAAAGAGAAAGAGAAGGCGACGGCGAGGATCTAGGAAGCCCACATCCCGGCACTAGCACCAGCACCAGCGCGTATTACGGCGACCCGAATTTCGCGGCAGGTTCTGGTAGAGTCTCGGACGCGGAACTGCTCATGCACCCTCACTCCCACCCCCAGCACCACAACAACATCCCAGCGTCGCAGAGACCACTATCGAAGAGCGGACCCGGCCTCGATCCCGCGCTGTGGATCTCGAGTTCGAGTGCGGCTCATGCACATGGGAGGCCAGAGTCGGAGTCGGTGTATGCGCCTACGCCGACGAGTGCCGCGTTCGGTGTCATAGGTGGTGGTACAATTCCAAGTGCAAGTGGTGGTGGTGGAGGAGGAGGAGGAGGAGGAGGCTCATCGTCCCAAGGACACTCGAGCGGACATGGACACGGACACGGGAGACTCGAACCTACCAGATTCGGTACCGCTTCTTCCTCAGGACACGATCATCTCGGCGCCCCCTCTGGCGGTGGTGGGTTATCCTCACACCTGAGCCACGGAGGACACGGACAGGGTGGTGGAGGAGGTGGTGGAATGTTCTCGAGCGACAAGGGGATGTTCTCGAGCGACAAGGGAATGTTCTCGAGCGACAAGGGAATGTTCTCAAGCGACAGCGGCGAAGACATCGGCTATCGCTCCAACAGCTCGAACTACCATTCCCATTCCGGGCGAACATCGTACAGCCCCGCGCCGCCGTCGCCGAGCGCGGTGAGAAGGATATTGTTGCCGCCACGGAAAGATACGAGTGGGAGTTCGGGGCTGGGGAGTTCGGAGTCGCATGGGAGTCAGGGGGGGTTGCTTGGTGGGTATGGGAGTGTGGGCAGAGGGGGTGAAGGAGGAGGAGGTGGTGGGGGGTTGTTGTCGACGTTAAAGTTGAAGACCTCGTTCAAGGGCAATAAGTCGAAGCGATCGTCGTCTTCGAGAGCCGTCATGCCCCCTCCGTCCGCATTCCACTCTGGATCGAGCGGAGACCATCACGGGTCCCCTACCGCTGTCGTCGCTGCCGCCGCCGCTTCTACCCCTCTCCCATCCTCTCCTACGACACAATCACCGTACGCGACGGTTTCGGATCGTGCGGGAACTCCTGCCTCGAAACGCAAATCGCTAACAAGTAAATGGCGAGGCTCCTCCAGCGACGAAGGCTTCAACGCATCCGGATCTACAGGCGGTGGCGGTGGCGATATCGGCGGTAGCGGGAAGACGAAAAAAGGATCAGGCAAACGCTCCTCGTCCTCACACAAGAAGACGTCCTCCGCGCTGAACAACCTAACGATCAAAAACTCGCTCCAGCCGACACAGACGCCCGTTCCGACGTTCTTTGAAGCGCCTGAAGGGGCGGCGAGAAGGGCGGCCATGCCTGCGCCTGCACGTACACCTCCGTTACCGAGTCTTACACCACCACTTCTGCCTCATAAGGCGTATGTCTCGGGCGCAGGATCGATGCCGTATCCCACAGGCACAGGCTCGATGTCGACCTCCTCGATGAACATGACCACCCGCGCCCCGGCGCCGACGTTTGACTATGCCCTCCCCGCGCCGCCACGGACGTTATTCGCGCTGCAGGGCGAGGGGATACTCACCCCTTCACCAGCGGAGACGACGGGGAGCGGGGGGACGGAGATGAGGTCGATTAGGGCGGAGGGGCTGTTGAGGCTTGGGATGACGATGGCGGAGCGGGGTAGGCTGCATGCGGCTGGATTTGGTGAGGGGTATGGGTATGGGGAGGGAGAGGGAGAGGACGGAGGGCAGTGGAGTGGTGCGGAGGGAGAGGGAGAGGGAGAGGGGGGAGAGGGAGGGATTTGGCATGGACATGAGGGATGGGGGAGGGCGGTGGAGAGCGTTGCGGCGTTGAGTTTGAGGGACGATGTGGATTATTCGAGGCCTGTTGCTGCCGTGAGTTTTGTCTTTATTTCCTTCCTTTAGCTGGTGTTGATGCTGCGCGAATATTGACCGACTGACTTGGCCCGATGTTGAACAGAGGATGTACAGCCAGACGACGCTCGACTCGGAGCATTCGCAAGGGAGCCACCAGCCGCCTGACGTGCCGTACCATTCACATCCCCATCCTCATACAGGCCTCCACCAAGTCTCCACCAGCGACGCGTCTGCATCGTGACATTCGCGGTAAATACGCGTTTTTCCTCCATTCCTCTGCTATGTTCTCGTTTCCTCGAGGTGTGAAATGACGGTGCTCTCCCCTTCTTCTTCTACTTTTTTTTTTAACTCATTCTTTATCCGAACTTGGTCTCTTCATTTCGTGTATCCTTGACTCTACGTTATACCCCTTTCTCTGCTCTACACTCTACACGCTCCGCTCTACAGCTGTGAGGGTCGCCACCATTCACGCATAACAGGCAACTTGACCCGTCACTCTCGTCATTCCCTGGACCACTGCGCGAATCTACGCCGCCCACACACTCCTTTGCTCTGCTTACATCTCACCGCGCGTACCGTTTTCGAACCGTCGTAGTGGTATGCTTTATTTTACGCCTACGCGCATGTTTCGTATCGTTAGTCTTAAAAGTTTGTCCTTTTTTTCTTTGCCCCTTTTCGAGACTCGACTCTATATCTTTTTGCGACTATATTTTTTTGTTCGCTGCTGCTGACACCTTGTACTTTTTACGCTTACGCATCGCAACTCACGCCTTTTTCTCGTCTCTTCTCGTCTGTTTCTTCTATTTCGTCTCGCACATTTGACGTCCATGTTTCACTTGCACTTGCACTCTCGCATTCGAACTCACACACACGATTTTCACTTTTTTCTTTCATTCTTGCAACAACTGTGACATACATACGCAACGCATCACACATACAACTTGCATTCCACTTCATCTCTATCACATTACATTCATCTCTATCCACTCATCTCTACACAACGCACACGCACACGCACAGGCCAGACGGAGATTTCGCATACTTACATTCTATACATTGACATGCTATACATACAGACGTACATACTATACGAATACTAACACTTGTACATACATACTGATATATGCCCGGTTGGCGATAGCAGCAGAACAGACACAGACTAGATTTTTTTTGCGCGGGCACGGGCTGATCTTGAACACTCGAAGCAGGCCGGACACTTAGACTACAGCCAAATACATCCGACCTACAGATCCTTCCCTCTACATGCTGCAGCATAGGCCTACACCCTCACACACTATCCAGCTCACGCTTCGCATGATTTTCCTCCGCCGCACCCAACGCACCCGACCGCACAGATTTCGTCAAAGGTCACCACTTGCTCATAGAACGCGGACCCCGCCCTTCTCATGCGATTGACACTGCCAACAGCGCGATGACTGAGTCGGAATTGTCGAGATCCGCCAAGTGCACCCCATAGTACGTCCTCTTCTTCCTCTTCTCCTGGGCTACTGTAACTTATCCGCTGCTGACGCCAGTACTAGTGCGTTGATGTACAATCCCCGCCAATGCACAACCGGTTCTGTCATCCATCGTCTTCGTCTTTTCATGTCGTGCCTGTTATCAAACATTCGACCCGCACGAATCGATGCTCACAGATGGCCTATCAAAACCTCGCCGGAAAGTCATCGAAGGACCTGTAATCATGACCGGTCATCGCTTGCCACACTTACTACCGTCTCCCACTGTTTGGGCCGTCAAAGTACCGAAAGTCGTAGTATGAGGAGGAATGATACTTGCTGCACACTGTGGTTCTCGATCGTTCGTCAGCGTCGGCGCATCGTACTGCTATCTATAGCCCAACCGTCCACTACCAAGCTATCTATTTTGCGCTCACGTCCTTCCTTTTGTCATCCTACATCTGATGCAGAGATGGGCGAGTGACAGGCTGGTACAGCCATGGTACCGCTTCAGGTAATTTACCATGCTTTCTCGGATGTTTTGTTGACTTGAGGGTCATTGGCGGGTAGTGAAGCGGCTCCTTGAGTTAACTGTGATAGGTGATCGTCGGTGCTCGTCCTCTCTTCTTCTGTCACGGTCCTGTTTGCTGCTGCTGCCGAATACGCACTGGAGGTCGCTGGACAAGGCATTGTAAAGGGTGCGTTCTTACTCGACTGCACTTACTGGAACCGGAAATGAATTTGACTGACTGGACGATTGATTACTTGTTCAAGTCACTCTGCATTCAACAAGCTCGACGTCGTCCCGTGTCAAAGGGAATTCGTTACAAATGGCAGAGTCTGAGTCCGGTGTGGCGTCGGCATCAGCAAAACCGCGGCGGTCTAATCGCCCTAAAGGCTCTACAAGTATCACCTTATAGAGCCATAGACCTCTAGACTGTGGTCTACATCTAACAGACATATATTGATGTAGAGCCCGTGTAGACCCGAGGTACTTGTAATAGAGATACTGTAGAGACATGATAGACAACAATAGACACTAGTTTACCGTCATCTTGGGCAGTTGCCAGTGCCCGACGGGTATCAGTTACGATAGAAATACAATGGTAACTCCGTTCGAGGAGCTCGGGACAGGATAGATTTTGATCAAAGAAGGTAAACAGTCAGAAAATAGGACCCTGAGCAAACCGGCAGTGCATATCGCTCCAAATCAAGTCACTGCCAAACGTCACGAATAAGTGGTTGAGTATAGCCCACAGCAAGACTAGAAAAAACTCACCGGGTGCTCAGAACAGAAGAGCTGCACGCGAGTCTTCACCGTCATCATCACTGCCATCAGCATCCTCAATCACGCACTCTACTTCCGCTGCCCCGTCATAGATCTCATCCCAACGTTTATCCGGTAAGTTCTTCGCAGATGTTGCATAATCTTCCGCCCATGGACCCCACGGGTTTGACTTGAATTCGGTGACGCTGGGGTCTGCTTTCAGCAAAGCTTTGAGCTCAGCCTTCGTGAGATCCTTGAAGGGGTTGATGCCGGATCGGCATACTCGCAGTGCACGCTCCGCCTGTCAAGGATGATAATGAGGACCGACTCCATGATTGAAACGAGGAAAAAAGCGTAGAGAAACAGAATCTAGTAAAGCGTACCGCGGCAGCAGATAGTCCCAAAGCCCCATGAGTATCCCCAAAGTTCAGGGCATCGTCCTCGCTAGCGTCTTCGATATTCTTCAGGTGCAGGGCAAAAATTGACAGCACAAAGCGCGAGCAGAATGTGCCGCGGTTCTCCTGCATGTGGCAAAATCATAGTAGTCAGTGCATAGTTGACTTCGAACGCAAGTGACGGCTTCTCTCAGCCAAAGACATAGCACACAAGAGCACGTACCTCGTTATCAAGGTCTCTGTAAACGAACCTGTTGTTCTTCAGCTGCTCCTTCACGTACTCGACTCGCTTATCCCTTGATTCTTCTGAGACATCGTCAATCCCCATCTCAGCCCAAATATCCCATAACACGTTGAGGGCCAGCTTCCCGAGGCGATTGCGCCACAAGTTGAGGATCACCTGGGACTAGAATGGACATGCATGTCATGCAGTGAATTAGGAAGCGAAATTAGCTCAAGTTTTAGACGTGGAAGTGGTATACATACATTGCCGACAACAGCACGCTTCCCTTCTTCATCGAGTGGCAGCTGCGAGTAGAGAACCGGCCATATCTTGTCAACGGCTTCACCGACGAGCGAGTTGGTCCCGAATGGGTCTCCTTTACTTCCAGCCCAATGGATAAGGGTACACTGGAATTGGTTCCGCCAAACTCGCATGCAAGTCGCTCCAGGTTGACCCCCTGGGAACGGAAGATGGGCCTGTGTCCATCGCTGCTTACCCTTCTTTGTACGGGTAGAGCCATCGTCGTTGAGCTTGGGGACACGGGAAACCTGAACCTATTGAAGGGCACAGAGACGTAGCTGATTGGAGTTGTCGTATCAGGGTTGTTAGCAATGAGAGACGTACTTGGCGAGAACGGCCGACTTTAACTGCTGGGAGGGCTCGACCCTGCTGTTTCACTACGTCTCCTGACGGTTTGCTCTGATCGGTTGCAGGAGTCTGAGTCGGTTTGGATTGAGTGATATCCTGCAGTGCAGTTGGTTTGACAGATACTGAGGGAGCTGCTGGAGTGTGAGTACCACTGTTAGCTTGTTTGCGCTTATGAGCAGATTTCCCCCTTGTCCAGTCGGCTCGGAACCCTCCCTCAGACTTGTTGGGACGTTTTGCGGGTTCTGGGCTAAAATAAAATATCATATGCGATTCGAAAGACTAGTGAGTGATGTGTCTTCTGTAATTAAATGAGAACTAACATACTTTTCGAGTGAACCTTCCATGTACTTTCTCTTCAAGCTAGCGGCGGCATTCGATGGTCGTGCAGAAGCAAGATGACGAGCAGCAAGAACTTCAGAGCGCAGCTCACCGCGCTGGAGCTTTTTCTGTTGTAGTAATTGGGTGAGTTTCAATTAAGCACATCATTATGTAGAAGGTTTGAAAGGTGACGGACGATGCAGCAGACAAGGAAAAGGAAAGGATGAGAACGACTCGGAGAGGCCCGAAGTGGCGTACCTTCTTGCGCTGCGCCAACGCCACATCTTCCTCGTCACTGTCTTCGTCTTCCTCGTCGTCTTGGTCTTGGTCCTCGTCTTCGTCGGCGTGCTGATAGTCATCATCATCGTTCCCTTCTTCTTCGTCCTCGGCACCCTGTTGCTCTTTGCTCAACTCGTACTCGTCATCATCTTCAGCTTCATCATCTTCAAGCTCATCCACGTCACTCGTCGCGGGCCCTGGCGCGTCCGACCCTACTGGCACGTCAAAGTCCATGTATTCACCAGCGTGAACAGCGTTACTGTAGAATCCACTCGTTAGCTTGCTGCAATATGGCAAGTAGGACAAGCCTACGACAACAATCTGGTCCAGAACACTCACCGAAAGTTATCCCCACCATTCACGACCCTCTCCCTCGCGATCTTACGCACCACAACCTCCTTTGCGCTGTTCGCCATTGCAGGGGCCTTGGGAGTTTTTGTGCGGCCTTTCGTACCCTTGGAGCTCTGAGTGGGAACAGGAACAAGGTCGGGACGAAGTTCAATCCGTTCATCATCTCTTTCCTTCTGTCGAGCCCGATCCTCGAGAAATGCAAGCTGATTGACTTTCGTCTTTGCAGCTGCCAGTTGAGCTTGCTCTGATGCGTGCTTTGCTGCTGCTTCCTTAGCTTCATCGGCTCTCTTCTGCTCGCTGGTCCGCTTTGCTCGAGGAGCGTCGGGCAGTCCAGGGTGCTCCTCCACACCACGGCGCGTTGACTTGCGCACGTTAGGTGCCACAGTGCCAGAGTCTGGTGGAACCATCGCTGTGAAAGGTTAATGAGTGAGTAAATGATTTTTTCTGGAGACAACGACACCAGCTTACCGTCTTGTTCAGAGGGCACAGTTTGACGACGAGGAACCCCGGGAGGCTCAGAGGTGTCAGGCTGTAGGTTTGGCTCTGATTTAAACGACATGCGTGAGTCACATATCCAATTAGAATGAACAGAACCATTGCACTGACCATCTTCACCTCCCTCCTCTGGTGCAGTGTCGACCGTCTCCCCACCTTTGACACGCTGAGCCTTGTTATTCTTGCGTTTCTTGTAATTCTTCGCGTCAATACCACCTTTCTGACCAGCAGCTTCAGCGTCACCAACTTCATTGCCAACTGCATGGTCAACTGCTCCAACGCGTCCACCGCGACCGCGACTGGAACCACGACCACGACCACGACCACGACCACGACTCCGACCTCCTCTAGCGCCTCTTCCGCCTCCACGAGCAGCAACGCTTCCTGCGTCCATGCAATTTGAGAGAGAGAACACGAGGTGTACAATGAAAGGCTGGGAAGCAAGTAGGGGGAGGAATTGAATGTGATGGTTGAAGAAAGAGGAGCGGATGTTGGACGCGGCCAAATGACGAGCTGAGGAACAATAACGCATGGGCCGCCATGACACACGGCAGCAACAAAGGTGTGCCAACCGCGCACGTCATAGTTCGGTCGCTTTCGCTGACGTTCCTTGTGTCATGTCGCTTAGCGCGTGCTCTCGTTTCTCTCCTTCAACCACCAACACCACAACACTGTCTCATTTCTGTTCACTATGTATCTGGTACCACTTTTAATCTCTGTATGTTTGTTCTTTGTGGGCAATCTATCCCTTTCATCTACTGTCGTCCATGGCCTCGAGATCCGTGCATCACCAACCGTGAATATCTCCTCTCCGACCTTTCCGTTACATCAGATGGATATCATCCCAGCGATCGCGTCCCCGTCGCTGACCACATCGGCTCGCTCACGACCACGGCATACTCCTCACCGCATCCACCGAATCACCTGCCCTTACCCCCGATGTCCCCAAACATTCTTGTCTCACAAGGGCCGGACATATCATATACGGAGTGTTCATGCAGTCGAAGAAGCTTATGCAGCACCAGCACCAGCTGCAGACCCCGTTGGAGGCCAAGCAGAGCTAGAGGCTCAAGGAGACAACCTATTGGACGGCGATGACCTTCATCTGGAAGTCGAGCCTGCATACGATGACGAGGAGTTCCCGGAGCTAGATGTTCCCCGTGTAATTGCTCCTCAAGTGGACCCTCGACCTCGAGGAATGAAGAACTATCATCCGCGGCTAACTGGTATGCTTTTTTTGTGCAGATCACATATTGTCCTTTGTCAGAGACTGACACGGTGATCACCATTCCGCAGGGAGGCCCTGTGACGCGAATGGAGTTCTGCTTGCTCCTGGTACACCACCATTGCCTCGTACGACCAAATCCAACAACGACTGGTCTCCCTACGAAAACAAGACACAGTTCTTACTCGCCGACTTCCTATACCGGAAAGCACAAATGTCAGCGCGTAACGTTGACGAACTGATGGAGATCTGGGATGAGTATATGTCTCCCTTTGAATCATTTTCGCCGTATACATCTGCTAGAGATCTCCTCGAAACAATTGATCTAACAACACTTGGCGATGCTCCATGGCATGCCCTAAATATCACCTTCAGTGGCGAGGCCGGCCCTACATCGCCAAGCTGGATGTCGGATGCTTATGAGGTCTGGTACCGAGATCCCCTGATTGTCGCACAGAATATCCTCGACAATCCCGATTTCGCCAGTGAATTTGATTACGCAGCTTACGTGGAGCTTGGAACGGATGGAAAACGTCGATGGTCGGATTTTATGTCTGGTAATCTTGCGTGGCGGCACTCGGTAATTCAATATCGATTTTATTGGCGCTGAATTATGGCTGATAGATATGTATCTCTTCTAGGATTCAATCTATGCCGATGATCCAACAACACAGGATGCCATGTACTGCCCCATCATACTCGGAAGCGACAAGACTACTGTCTCCGTCGCGACTGGTCAACTAGAGTACTGGCCCGTGTATTTTTCCATCGGGAATATACACAACAATGTTCGGCGTGCACACCGGAATGGTGTTGTCCCTATTGCGTTCTTGGCAATACCAAAATGTACGTTGAAGCCTTTTTTTTGGCAATATAGATGAAGGCACCACTAACGACCGTTACTTATAGCTACTCGAAGATATGACAATGATGAGGCGTTCCGTGCTTTCAAGCACCGGGTATACCATGCGTCTCTCGATGCAATCTTCCAAGCCATCCACCAAGAGATGACTTCACCGGTCGTCCTTCGATGTCCTGATGGGCATTTTCGTCGAGTCATCTTTGGACTGGGCGCCTACATTGCTGATTACCCTGAACAAGTTACCCTCTCTGGCGTCGTTTCTGACTGGTGTCCAAAGTATGTTCCCCAATTCTGTTAAATTCCCGAGTTCTGTTGCTAACTGAGAGCTTCGAAGATGCACAGCTTATCGCGACGATCTCGATGGCCCTGCCGTTTCACGCACTCAATCTCTCTATGAGGATCTTGTCGACCTTCTTGGGACTGCCGAGTTACGCACAGAGTATGGGATCAATGCAGCAGTCGAGGTATATTTCATCTGTTCAATTTTTCTACTTAATACAAACTGATTCCTTGAAAGCCCTTTACCCTTGATCTTCCCCGAGCAGACATCTATGAAATGATTTCACCAGATGTCTTGCACCAGCTCATCAAAGGCACCTTCAAGGACCACCTGGTAGATTGGGTTGGTGAGTACCTGGCTCTAGAGCATGGGAGTGAGGCGAGAGCTGGAGTATACTTGGACGAGATCGACCGACGGTACATTCATTTATCTTTCTACTAGTCCTTGACACACTCAACTTATCGAACCATCAGGATTGCGGCAACTCCTCCCTTTGCTGGCCTTCGACACTTCCACGATGGCCGCCGGTTCAAGCAATGGACAGGTGACGACTCAAAAGGCTTGATGAAGGTAGCGTGTGATCTGAATGTCATTTCAATTACTTAGCTGTCTGACGCATTATCTTCAGGTGTATCTGCCTGCGCTTGTCGGTCTGGTCGACGATGATATTGTGCGAACAATCACAGCCTTTCTAGATTTCATTTACATTGCACGACGCCAGGATCTCGATGAAATATCCCTCAAAGACCTAGATAGAGCACTCGTGAACTTTCATCGATTTCGTGAGGTCTTTCGCACTTCCGGTGTTCGACCGACTGGGTTCAATCTACCTCGACAGCACTCTCTCGTCCATTACCATCATCACATCGTTGATTTTGGCGCTCCCAACGGCCTTTGCTCCTCGATCACGGAATCACGCCACATCACCGCCGTCAAGAAACCGTGGCGTCGCTCAAATCGAAATAATGCGCTTGGCCAAATGCTTGTTACCAATCAGCGGCTTGACAAGCTTGCGGCCTCGTACAATGACTTTGTTGAACGAGGTATGCTTCCTCGAACTCATTATCCCAGCCTTCCAGAAGGGAGTACTCTTGGCGGAGATGCAGGTGACGACTTTGAAGGTGGCCCTGTGAACGACGAGCGTGTTTCTGGTCATGTTACTATGGCTCGAACTCCAGGTGTGTACCATTTTGTGGATACTCTTGAACTAACAATCACGCTAACTAGTGACATTGAAGCTCGTGGTTATCCCTCTGATCTCAGTACTCTCGCTATTCATATTGGCGAGCCAACACTTCCTGAACTCACACGCAGGTTCCTATATGATCAACTACTCGCCCCCGACCTCGCCGCCCAGGGCTTTTCATCTGATGATGTAGATTCCGTTGATGATCTCCCCTTGATCTTCAGCTCAATCTCAGTCTTTCACTCAGCAGTTGCCACGTTTTACGCTCCAAGTGACGAGAGCGGTATTCACGGCATGCGACGAGAGAGAATTCGGTCGACACGCTCCTGGAGAAAGGGCCCTGCACGTCGTGATTGTGCATTCGTCGTTCAAGATCAGGAAGAGAAGGGGATGAAAGGTTTGGATGTTGTGCGCATACTCCTTCTTTTCTCCTTTCGGCATGATGGAGTGCTTTATCCATGCGCACTTGTACACTGGTACAAGAAAGTTGGGAGGTCTCCCGACTCGGTGAGTGGAATGTGGAAAGTGAAGCCTGACGAGGATTGTCATGGCCGTGTGCTTACCGTGGTTCACCTTGACTCTCTGTTTCGTGCAGCACATCTGATCCCTGTGTATGGGAAGGATTTCAGAGTTCCCTCTAGATGGAAGCATACTGACTCGCTTGATGCCTTTGCTACCTTTTATGTTAATAAGTTCGTTGACCACCATGCTCATGAGATTGCTTTTTGAACTGTACTTCATATTAGTTTCGCCGTTTACTGATCATTTTCTACTTTAATTCCTGTATCTTGGTTGATGATATCTCGAGGACGCAATGGCCAGCGGGGTCCACGCTGACGCCACTTTATGGTTGCCCACTGGTGGGCTAATGGGCCACAGTGGCACTCACTGTAATCTTTTCACATTCTTGCTTATTTCGTTTGTGCACTTTCACTCGTATCCACGCTCTCTCTCTCTCTCTTCTCAAGCTACGTCTTATTTTGTAACCTCGTACACTACTGAAATATATCCACATCCAACATGGTCAAGGCGGATACTGTTCTACTTGTCCGAGCAACCTGAAGCACAAAAATACCAACCTCATATAAAGTACATACAAGTTTCTACTAGTAGGTATTAGACACCACCCTACCAAGCTCTACAGTGATCTACGTGGTATACAGCTCTACAGGAGCCCTCGGGGTTCTACAGCTGTAGACATGATAGTGCACTAGACCCGTTGTAGACCCTATAGGCCGCCGCTGTTTTGCTGATGGGCCAGCGCGTCTGAATTGTGAGCCGTTCACTCATCTCAATTGTCGCCGGGTGAGGGTATGTATGCGGTGATGAATAAACGGTTGCATCGCGACATAAGTACATCGGCTAAGCCTTTTCCGGCATGGTCATTGTACTGCGTTGCTACACGGCTGCTTTGTCCGCCGTGACATCAACTGAATTTGAAACTGACATCCTCCTTCCTCCTCTTAAACTCAGATTATCGCAATACGCCTTACTCCTAATCGCTTTTAGTAAGCTTGGGTCAATGCTCTTCAGTCATTCTTTGCCTGACATGATGGACCGTGCCGTGCCATGACCATGACCACTAGCGATCCTCTACTACGACTACTTTCTCACCCTGCCCACCGAAATCGCCTACTTCTGGCCTCCGAAACATAAACTAACATGGGCATCCTCTTTCTTCATCGCCAATCGATACTTATCCCTCCTCGGACACGTGCCTGTCATATTTGAGATATTCGTCAGTGGAGATGTGGAGTTGAAGAAAATGGTGAGTATGTATGACTGACCAGCTCTCATCTGGGAGCAGTAGGAGAGAGGTCACTGTAATATGTATTGACGGCATGATGGTGGCGGATCGTTAGCTGTGTGGGCCGTTGCGATCATATCATCAGTATTATGCGGTGGCCATGCAGGTTCTCGTCGGTAGTAAGTCATTTCTCTTTTCCTGCAAGTTCCTCTCTTTGCCTCACCCCGCTGACCACAGCATTTTATCGGTGTGGCGGGTATATGTATAGTTCTATGCATGATGCGCACCTACGCGCTTTACAACCGCTCCTGGCGCGTCCTCGGCTCCCTCATCGCAATATCCATCGGTAGCGTCGTCGTCGCGTGCGTGAGTCCGAGCCCATTTTAACATTCCCTCCTTTCTGGCCCACGGAACTTCACCTGGCCGTGCTAACACGCCCTCGGATACATTCCATGGGCTGGTGTTTGTTTGAGCAGTGGGCGATCCTAACGAGTCCGAAGGAACGAGCGGTCAGGCTCGATGTTAGTGTGCCGGGGTGTAATCCTCTCATGTCACAGGACCAGTAAGTAGTACTTACATGTGACAGTGTCCCTTCCAAGTCCGAACCGACCGGCTGTTTTTTCTCGACATGGTATTCTGACTGTGACGGCGTGCGATATACATAACTTAGGGGCAAACGTACGTCCACGGAGTCTACTTATCCTCGGTCGCTCACGAAATCTCATTTCGAGCGAACTTATCTTCATCGATGGTGATATTGCAGGTCTCGCATATGCGTGGACCGGTGTGCTCGTGTTCGATACGGCCATCTTTGGGCTTACGATTTGGAAGACGTTGGCGACGATGCGGGTGTTTTCAACCGGCGGTGGGAGGGGCGGAAGATTGTTGGCCGTGCTTTTGCGGGATGGTACGTCGGCTCGTCGCCTTCGACGAATAATCATCCTATAGTTTCTTTGTGTTCTGGCTCATGGCTCATTGTTGGTATGTGGTGTGTTGGTAACTTTGGCAGGCGCTATGTATTTCTTGTAAGTATTTTGTTTTCGTGGATTTGTGAACGAGTCCGTTTGCATGACCTGAATGTGGTGCTGCAGGATTCTATTTGCGGCCAATCTGTCTAATATTCTACTTCTTCTTGTAAGTCTTCAGACTCAAGATCGCGACGAGTATGATACTGATTTGACTTTTGTCAATCCTGTGGGTCGCTGACTATGATCATTACCTCTGTGCAGTTCGCAACCGTAAGTATAAGCACTCGCCTCATCGTAAACCACAACCCCGAGCTCAACATCTGCATGATTCTCTGGACAACGTACAGCCGCTTCTCAAGAGCGTGAACGTCACGCTCACGAACGTGTAAGTTCCCTTCGTTTAAATCTTCACCCGCCCCATTCTTTATAACAACATTCCACCAGCCTATCCGCGACCCTCATATCCCGCCTGATGCTCAATATCCGTTCCGCCTACTCCCTTTCTACCCGCCGTCGTCGACCGAAATATGACAGACACAATTCGAGCGGCCGACTAAGTCAACCGAATCCTTCCCGAACCCACGACTGGCCTCACACTCAGGAAGGTACTCACGCTGATGCCCACACCAACGCCCATACTCGTATACATACACACACCCATCATCGCCCAGACGGCGGACACGGGCGCAAATATCAAGTCGCCTGGACGGCGGATCCGGAGGGGAGTGATTCGTCTGGTATGGGCTGGAGCGGAGGACAAACGGAGACGGGAACGTCGGGGATTTATTTGGATACGGTAATTCAGATGCCGAGCACGAGGATCGGGACGGGGTCGGGGTCGGGGTCGACTTGGAGTTTTGGGGAGGGAGGGGCGGCTATAGCTGGGGTCGACGAGCCGAGTGTGAGGGTACGCATGGATGATGGGATTGGTTCTGGAGGAAGTAGAGCGTCGAATGGGGGTTTGGTGGATGAGGCTGAGGGCGAGGGTGCTGAGGGGGATAATGATAGGGATTGGATGGGTTGGATGGACGGTGGTGGAGGTGGTAGAGTGGGGGATGTTGAGATGTTCGCGGAGAGTTTTCCAAGTGCTAATTCGGTTCGGGGGCCAGATGAATACGGTGCGTCCTTCCCATTGTATGCTGTTGTTGGGTTTTGGTTGACGCTCTGGTGATGGTGGGAATTGCATTGGTGCTCTTCACGTATGTGGTGACACAGGTATCGAGATGGTACCTCGCCGAATTATTGAAAGGTAGGAATGCGCTGTGTATAAGTATCCGTAGCGCATTGCAATTACATGATCTTTTGCGAATAGGACCATTCTTGCTTGTGGGTTACATCTATCAAGAGGTAGCAAGATGACGGAGTGACGTATGTCTTTGTCAGTTGACTGCCAGAGGCCACGAATGGAGAAAAGTCGAAGCGGGAACCTTTCATTGGTTCAGTCCGTTTCAGGCAGCCATTCTGGCCGTTCTCTCGGGAGCAAGTCCTCAGCTTGCGAACTCGTGTGGCAAAATTGCGTTACAATCGTCGTGTACGATTATCAAATAAAGTTACAAACAACAGGTAAGAACTACAACGTGTATGGAGGTATACAGTTCTCACACATTTTCTACGAACCTTGATCAAGATGAATTTTCGGAGAGCCAATGAGGCACAATATGAGTCAAGTGAGCGCGCTGAGAGTCCTATTTTCGCGAAAGGGAAGAAAGAAAATCATCGAAATAGCACGTCGGAGAAGATTTGTGTGCCATCGTTCTCATCTCCACGAATCGCTGACAGTCGCGGAGCCGCTCGATGAAGTCGTATAAGACCTGTTCGGGTCCGATTCCCCTATACGATATAGTACAAAGTGGTCAGCAAACCCACAGAACTAGGTGTGTTCAAAAAGGGAGACTTAGAAGAAGACTCACAGACGATGCTTCCATCGGACTCTTTCTTGAAGACTGGTGGGTAGGAAGGAACGGTGCGTCCATTGAGCTATTTACATCGCGGGGAAGTAGGTACTAAAGCACTCACATTTATACTCGAACGCCGTGGAAGATGGCAGAGTGACTGTCACGGACCAGAGCGGGTTGCTGGACGTATATTGAGCCGCGGACAGAAGGATCGCGCTCTGTGCAAAGTCGTGACAGCACAGTCAGATTTGACTTCACGCGGCATGCAACAACAGCTTAGAGGATAGGTGAACTGACAGCGGTGTTCCAGCTGCCCAGAGCGGCGATGGACCCGACGAGATAAACGTTTTCCCCGAAACTCGTAGTTTCGAGCTCGTCGAACGTGATAGATACGGTCGCGGAGGTTGAAGTAGGCGCGGTAGACGTGCTCGTGGTTGAAGTGGGTATACTAGTACTCGTCGAACGACATTCGGGAAGGGTATATAAATCAAAATCAAAATCAAAATCACAACGATGAGTCTGCGTGAAGTGTGCGCAGCATAAGGGTTGTATTCACGTAGATCCAGCTATATGACTAGTGGTTAGAGAGAGAATACATCAACGGACTCGGATAGAGACGCACAGGAAGTGTAGATCGCGATAGCGTCGTAGGCTCCAACGGTGGCCGTGAAGGACCCACCGGAGACCGTGTAGGTCGTACTGCTACACACCGTAGGATCGGTGTCGGTGTCGTGGCTATAGAGACGGAAGGTCAAAATGCTTGCATATACGCGAGAGCGATCACCACGTACATGATGTCGCAGTCTGGTGCGATTTTCGGTCTGTAAGCAGGGTTGTTCTGAATCATGAATCGCGGGGATGTGTTACTCACAGGTGCCGTCAGGAAGGGATGTGGAGAAGGTCGCTGACCACGACGACGCAGCATTGTTGATAGCGACGAAGCCGATGCTTCCACGTCCGAACGCTGCAGGAGCCCGTCAGAAATCCTGTGCAGTATAAATGACAGAATAACAGAACCCACCGATTTGGTTATTGGTCCCTTCTTGAATGTTAGTCAACGCAGACGACTGGCCTACCGCGTTATTGAAGCCAACCATGTTGGCGATTGCCTGCCAGCGATGCTCGCCTGCATCGATTCCGAAAAGACAAAAAAGGTTCAGACCGTCGAGTTCGGTTAAGATGAGAATAAGGAGCACACTCACAGCGCCATCCATTAGAGTCACAAGTCACGGCATTAGTGTTTCCGTTTGAGTCCTGTGGCGCACCCTGATCGTAACTCGTGAAGTTGTAGCCGGAGTACACAGTTTTGGCTCCACCATAATTGAACTGCGGTATAAATAGTAAGCAGTATGTTCAGGAAGTGGATAACTGTCATGCTCACAGAGAGGATGAAAATGGCCGAAAGTACATAGGCGTTGTTAGCAGACTCGTAGTTCAGAGACGTAGCGCTGCGTTCCTGAGGGAGAAAGGATCCAAACTGAGAGAGCTGTCATACATCCGAAGAGATGTTGAATTTCTTACTGTGTCTTGGTTAGCGACGATGGAGTTGGCAACGTCTGAGTCAATAAAACCCCAGGCAGAACCCATGGCTGGAATAATTGTCAGTTAGCTTGACATAGTCTTTTTTAGTGTGCGCAAACGTACGCGAGGGCGTCACCATGTTGGCAATCTAAAGTGTACGGTCAGCATGACGAGATCTAGGTATGAGAGAAAAGATGCAGCTTACTCCTTGGGATGTGAAGTAGGTGAGAACAGTCTCCGGCACTCTGAATTCGATGACATCCCTGTCAAGCAATGATATTAGCTACTTCGCCTTCGTATTTTAGGAATCGAAAGGGTTTACTGACCCGTTTCCAACATAATCGGCGGGGCTGACGGCCTCTCCGGCTCCATAGTAGACTTCCTGCGAAGTATATCTCGTCAGAATCGAAGATGGCGTGATGAAAAATAGCAGATGAAGGAACATACTTGAGTATCGTAGTAAGATCCAGACAGGGAGCCCAGTATAGCAGAAATATTGGCAGGCGGAATGCTCTTAGCCGCATCGAGTCGGAATCCGGCGACTCCCTAACGAGAAGCAAGAATTGTCGGTGTCAGAGTACCAAACGGGGAATCGGGCACGTACGATGTCAAGAAGATTTTGCAAGTAACCGGCAATGGAGTCACGGACAGAGCTCTCTTCCTGGGCAAGATCTGCAAGACTATCAAGCTTGATAGAAAAATAATATTAGTATCGTATGCTCAAGATCAGCTGGGTCTGGCGTACCTCACAGAACCAAACACTGTGCACAAGGTAACCCATTAGTATATTTGATCGACCCAGACATACAGAAGACTCGAACGCACTCAGTCGCATTGTCGTAGTTACTGATATCCTTCGCGCCGTTAGCACCATTGCAGTAATGGAAGCTGCTCGACGTGTAAGGTACCGCTGGGCTGCGAGTAAGGATGAGCTTGTGTATCCGAAAGATGTAGAAAAATTACTCACTAATCGTACTTGCTGTACGTGTTGCCGGCGAAACCAGTCCCGGAGCCGCTATTCGGACCCATCAATGTCTTGTCCGCTGTGCATGTGAAATACAGACATACGCGGTCATATGGTTGGTAACGGCGTCGACGATGATACCGACGCCAGCATCAGCGCAAGTGGAGACCATGCTCGCAAATTCGGCCTCGGTACCGCGTCTACTCGTCAAGGTGTACGAAACAGGCTGATAGTCGCACCTGGCCGTTCTGTGAGTACGCTTGGCTGTCCAGAACAATAACAGGTATTTCTTACCACCACTGCGTGCCAGTTACTATAAAAGATCGGGATCAAATCAACTGGCGTAGTCGGTATCCGGATGTAGAACGTACTGTGCTCCATAGGAGGGCTGACTTGAACATAGCCGTACCCAAAAGGTCCTAGATACTATCAAAAGACGTCAAGGAATGATTATATGCCATCAAGTCGAGACCGTACATCAGTGCACTCGGTCGCGATGCTGCACAGAGTGAATGCGAAGAAACCAAACGCAATCAGTTTCGAGATGCTTGTTCCAATGACAAAAAGCCAGACCTTGTCCAAGGCCATTCAAACATCTATAAAGGCGACGTAAGTACACCCATTAAACTGAGTACAAGATGAAAGGTGCGGCTTGCCTGGGCGATAACATTGTTGGAGCTCGGGGTAGAACGAAGTGCAAGGTGGGTACCGAAGGTCGCGGCGGACGATGACCCAGCAAGAGCCAGGGCAACGAAGGGGGTGAAAGCGAGCATATTGCCAGTGAACGAGGGAACCGATGTAGAGAGAGGAACCGAGTATCACGCTTTTAAGGAAAACTGGTATGCATGGTGGTATAAAACCTCCGAGAAACCAGCGGGCGGCGTCAGGCTCACCTGCGACAATCTGCAGCAGTCTCAGGGAGGGCAACCAAAGCATGATTATCATCAGGGAATATGGTCCTCAGAAGAACGTGTTTGACAGACAGGGAAGGATGGCCAGCAGAAACTCTGGGCCACTCTCCCTAATCCGGAAAGACGATGTGAGATGCACGCGGTTGACCAGGGCGATCGGGAAAGGTACCATATGCGCCAATACAGTCAACTGATCCTCATAGGTTCTGCGAAGCACGATGTTGACTACCAACGAACTCTGGCTCCTAAGCGGAGACTCGCTGGTAGCGTCATAGACAGCAGAATATCGTGACCATATCTATTTCAGTTATAGGACCCGAAAGAGAGGAAGCTGGAAGTCGAAATTTATCACAATAATAGTTGACCACAACCATCGAGCATGTGCATTGATCACAACATGCGAGCAAACACCCTTTGTAATGTTGCAAAATCAGGCAGCGAGATTGATGCCAGAATGGGCAACTGCAGGTCCTTCAAAAGTAGGCGGATCAGAATACAATCCAGGTCCGGTAGTCAAGAAAAGGATCGTACCATGGTACCACCATCCCAAAGAAGACGGTGCAGAGGAGCATGTTATTCGAAGGAAGCGTCCGGGAGCGACTTTCGACGGCTCCGGATTCGAGATGGGAAAGAAGGACCCTCCCTTCCAAAACCGGCGCCCGTCCTTAGATCTCAGTTTTTCAACCGGGAACCCCTTTGGTGAAGAAACTGAAGAAAACCGGGAGCAAAATCCCAATATGAGCACTCACTCATTGAGAACGCCGGTGACGTGGAAATCCGACAATCGCCCAGCTTGCGACTGCTGTTGTCTTCGCACCGGCTGATCATGCAAAATCCCATCGTCAATTTCGAAGTTGCAGACGGCTGCGCATACGTATACACCAAGGGACAGTGTGGAGTGGTCCTGAGTTTTTTCTTCAGATGATATCGTGCTTTCGTTGTGCGATCAGCGGGGCTCGGGGGCTTGTAGTCTCCCTAAGGCAGAGTAGACAGGATTCCAACTGGACGAATCAGAGTACATTCTTTCTGAGACTGACGATCAACAGAAGGGGAAAGCAAGCAGTGGATGACCCAGGAGTGAGTACTGATGGTGCGAGACGACAATCTGAGACATTGAATGCTTGAAACATCACTCCATACAGCCTCGATGATGTCGTCTCCGAGAGTCCCAGCGGCTGAGAGACACCTAGGAGCAGATCTGCATCGTGGCGAGGATGGAACCAACAAATGTATCGGAATCCAACTGGATGGTTACCATAGGATAGCTCATAGTAGTCAGATACTTTTAACTCTGAGTGTCAGCAAGAAGAGAGGTGAGAGCAAGGTGAGAGGTCGAAGCAGATCCGACGGATAACGCAGTGCAAATGGCTCTGGGAGGATCTCCCGAAAATGCTAGACAATGACCGAGAAGGTTCCAGGCAATCCACGGAAGACGATATGGGGCATTGCTAAGTATTCGTAGACTGAAGGAAGTGTGTTCATGGGCAGAAGCAAAATGTATCTGTCCCAAGAAACTGTCCCTAGCCGGAGTCGAGCCGGCGGCTTCACGGATTGACGACCGCCACAACGTGATGATTTAACCACTAATCGATAGGGACTTAAAAATGAGCCTGAGCATTGTCAATATAGTTCTCTTTGTAGTTTGTAAAACTCAAGAGTAAAATATCACCGTTCCATTGGGAGTGGCCAGAGCCACGCAACTCCACCTCGAGTTGTTGCAGTCCCAGTACTTGAACTAGACGAGCTTAGATGCCATTCGACCAACTCTCCTCCCACACGAACATCCACACTCTCGAAAAGTGATGCGTAAAAGAGATGCGTTATATTCATTAAGAGCAAATAGTTCGCCCTCTTTTGATATACATATGGAACTTCTTTCAATGACGTGACAATCATATCCGATGATGAGTGAGGCAATCTACAGTAAAAGCACAAGCAACCTCTCATGACTGAAATCAAAACAGAAGGGACGAAGGGAAAGGAAGAAAGCAGGCGTGAAGCAGAACGAAACGAAACGACATGACATGACGAGACAACCAAGAAACGAAAAACGAGAAGACGCCTATGCCATCTTGCTCAACACCCTCGGCTGCGAAAGGTCTGCCATGTTGATGAAGATATCGTCGGCGGGGTGGCGGTAGAGCGGGCTCCTCAACCTCTTCTGGTCGAGATGGTGACCGATGAAACCGATCGAACGACCGAGAACGAAGAGACCGTTGAGCGTGCCGATCTTGATGTACTCGTCCGCCTCCTCCGGTGTGAAGGCGCCAGAGTCGCGGAGAAGGTCGACGAAGCAGACGGCGATGCAACCGTCGACGTTCAGGATGAGGGTGTCCTTCTTGGACGTGGTGACCTTCTCGACGGCGAGGGCGTAGTCGAGGAGGGAGTGCGATGGGAAGTTCTTGCGGACGTACTCCTTGACGAGCTCGACACGCAAGTCGGGGTTGTTGACGCTCTTGATCTTGTGGCCGATACCAGAAACTGAACAAAATGAATCGATCAGAATGGGAAGAAATGGGAAGAAGAGGGAAGAGAGTATTGCGAAGGTTACTCACTGAGCTTGTTCGCCTTGCGGGCGCTGTCGACGAACTCGCGAGGCGTGAGACCAGTGTCACGAGCGTTCGAGAACATGGAGGCAGCCTCATCAAGGGCACCACCGAATCGGGAACCAATGGTCAAGAGACCAGAGGCGAGCGACGAGATGAGGTCCTTGCCAGCACGGGTGGCGACGATGGTGTTCATGGCACTATAATGAGAAGTACATAAATAATCGTTCGAGACGAAAAATAAATTCGGGAACGTACCCAGACACGGCGGGACCGTGGTCGGCAGTCAACATGAGGACCATCTCGATGAACTTGGTAGCCCATTGCGGCAACCTCCTCTTGAACCACAGCAGCGAGACGACACCACCGAGACCGATATCCTCTTTGAAGACATCCGAGATACGCATGCCAGCGTAGAGAAGCTCCTGGCCACGCTCGTCGGAGATGGTGGAGATGAAAGCAGCGGGCTTCCTGATGAGGCCGAGCTCCTGCGCCCACTTGTAGTCCATGGGGATGACGGGAGGCTCACGCTCGGGAACGGGGCGGATGACACCCTTGCCGACCAAGCTGTCGTAGGTCTCCTTCAACACGTAGGGCAGGTCCTCGAACGTCTCGGGAACGATGAAGCCAGCGGCGCGCATGGCCTTGTTCTTCGCATCGGCGGTCTCCATGTCCGAGTTGGCCATCGAGCCAGCGTGACCGAACTGAACCTCGGTGGTGAACATCTTCGCGCAAGTACCGATGGCCCAGGCGACGATGGGCTTCTTGATGACACCCTGCTTGACGGCCTCGATGACGCGGTACTCCTCGATACCACCGACCTCACCGAGCAAGACGAGCATCTTGCACTCGGGGTCCTGCTCGTAGCGGAGCAAGTGGTCGATGAAGGTCGAGCCAGGGTAACGGTCACCACCGATGGCAACACCCTCGTAGGTACCGTTGGTGAAGATGGAGAGGATGTTGTTGAGCTCGTTGGACATACCACCGGACTTGGAGACGTAGCCGACGGAGCCAGCGCGGTAGAGCTTCGAGGCGATGATGTTGTCCATCATACCACCAGAGTTACCGATCTTGAAGCATCCGGGCTTGATACCACCGACGGTAGCAGGACCGATGATGAGGACACCCTTGGACTGGGCGAGGTGGAGGATCTCACGGGCGTGACGCTCGGGGACACCCTCAGCGATGATGGCGATGGACTTGATCTCGGGGAAGGTGAGGATCTCCTGGGTGCTGGAGTAGACGGAACGGGAGGAGGCGAAGTTGACGACAACGTCGACATCGGGGTGCTTCTTCACGGCCTCACCGACCGAGGTGTAGACGGGGAGAAGGGTCTCCTTCGTTCCCCAGTAGAACTTCTGGATATGATGACCACCGAAGGGGTAGATCATGGCAGCGACGGAAGGTGTAGCACGGCCGCAGGAGAAGTCAAAGTCGAGCATACCCTGGATGGCACGGGGCTGGAGACCGTAGACGAAGGACTTGGTGGTCGCATCGAAAGGACGGTAGGAAGGACGGGCGTGGGTGGTGCCAGGCTCGAAGCGAACGATGCCGTCCTCTGCTTGGGTACGTGAGCCATCCGCGTGAACGGCACCAACACCTTCGCTCTCGGGGAGGGCACCACTGCTGGTAGCAGGAGGGCTTGAAGGGACGGAGGGGGCGGCGGAAGGAGCGACGGACTTGGCGTCACGCTTGATGCCCAAAGCGAGGGGAACGATCTCAGTGATGTGGGTCTCGGGGCCGAAAACCCTGATAGGGACACCAAGAGACTCGCCGAGGAGACGCATGGCTTTGAGACCTTCCTGGTAGTTAGGTCCACCGCGACGAACGTAGATCTTTACAGAGTGGTTGATGAGGGCAGCCTTGTACTCTTTGAGGGCACGGATGATACCCTTGAAAGTAGCGGCGACGTTGGTGAAGTTGGCGATACCACCACCGATGATGAGGAGCTTGCCCTCTGGGTTGGGCGTGCCGCGAGTGATCAAGTCGACTAGAGAACCATCTCAGGACTGAGCTTTAATAGAAGGCATAGAGACTAAACTCACTGATAGTCTTGGCGTACTCGTAGGTTTGACCTTCAGTGGGAGCACCGGAATATTCTCCGTAGTTGGCAAGCTCGTGTGCGAAACCGTGAGCAGCGATGGCATCAGAGTAGACAACGGAGGCACCACCACCGGCAACCATAGTCCAGATACGACCTTCGGCGTTGAGGACGGTCAACTTGAGAGAGGCACCAGTCGAGGCGTCCAACTTCTGGATGTAGGCCTCCTCCTTGGTCAAGTCACGACCGAAGGGAGCGGGCCAAACCTGCGCGGAGTAACAAATAAAATAATTAGTGAGTCTGCTCGGACTTAACAAAAATGTGTAGTGCTGACCATAGGAGGACCACGGTCGGCAGAGATACCCTTGCCCTTGACGGCAGCAGCATCGTAGACAGTCAAGTCGCGGGCAATAGCCCATTTAGGGCCACAGATAGAGTCGGCGGTCTGGTCGAGCTTGGCAGCCATGTCCAGATAGAAGATCTGGGGCTGACCACCGTCGACGGCATCGAGGCAGATGAGGGGGTTGATTTCGAGGTAGGCGAAGTGGAGGTCGACGTAGACGGAGTAGAGGCGGATGAGGAAGTCGACGAGGTAATCTTTCTTCTCGGCGGGGACGTGCGGGAGGAGGGTGGAGGCGATGACTTCGCGAGATGGGAAAGGCTTTCCGACGTTGATGTCGAGTTTGAGGGCTTTGGCGTCAACATCACCAACGTCGACACCACCTTCGTGGGTGAAAAGGATGGTATCGCCTTCACGCTGGGAGTTGATGCAGACGTAGTACTCGGTGTTGGAGGGGTGAGGGAGGAAAGGCTCGAGAATGAAGTTGTTCAAGGTTCCCGTGACGGATTCAACCTGGGTGAAAAGATAGGGGCGGATTACGTGTAAGCGCAAAGCCCGTGGACGCGGTGAGGCGAGAAAATGAAGTAAATGAGGTCACGTGAGCCGAACGCGCTGCAAGACGCGCGCTCGAATTCGAGGTCGGACGTATGAAGGAAGCATCTTTGCAGGCTGGATGCATTCCATCATGATAGAGTTCAGACTCGATCAGACAAGACATGCATGCCAGCTGGCAGGTGTGCAATTCGCACAAGGCCTGAAATTCGGATCCGATAACTGTATGGAACAGGGGGATAACAAGAGAGATGGGAATTAGACGGGCACCTTTTGGGGCTTTCCAGCACGCTCAGAAATCCATGGCTTGGCCTCGTCCCAAGTCTTGTTGAGAGCGAGGAGGCCTGCCTTCCCGCGACGCTTGATGAGCTGGTCAGGCTTTGCGACGAGCTTGGTGGTGAAAACCCAGCTAGGGAGCTGAGTGTCGGGTGTGATGGTGTTTGTGGCGGGATCCCATGAGACCTGAGCAACCTTTGGTGCAGGGAAAACAAAGTTGGTCGTAGACTTGACAGCGGGGTCGACGATAGGTGCGCGCTCGAGCCAGTAGGCAAGCAAGAGCTTAGCGTCGTACTCGCGGATAGCTATGGAACGTCGATGAGCTGATGAGAACGGTAGACGGGATAGATATGGGTACCTTTGGAAGACATTTTGCGAGTGCTGAAGTCTAGGAAGAGAAGGAGGAAATAAAGTCTAGTCGGAGTCGGGGGAGGGTTTCAGACGGGCGCAGACGCACAAGCTCTGGTATTTATTTCTCGGCCGTCGAGATGGAAAGGCCGATGGGGATATAGCCCCCAACTTTCACACGCCGCCGCTGGCCTCCTCCAGACGTAGCGCCACACCGCTACCAATTTTCGTCTCTGCCCGTCCTCATCGTACCATCGCATTCCACCACTCAACCAGCCAATCCTCGTCCGTCCTCCTTCTCGTCACCGCCCCCGCCCGAAACAATACGCAGATCCCGTCTCTCATTTTTTGAATAGATCTCGTTCATTATTCCTAGGTATGCCCGCAGGTGATACTCCTCCCTGTCGATTTGTAGCTGGTCAACCAGCGCTCTTACTTGCCAACCTCACCGCACACATAAGCAGTCGAATATGCCGTTGTCTCACATCGTTCGCTGAGACTCTTTTCTCGCATAAACCGTTCGATTGACTAATCCCGCTCGCCGCATCTGTTCCATCATCTCCTCGAAGGGCGGATTGACCCCTAGGAGCATGACTATCAGCACACTTTGTTATCCTCCCTTTTGACGCTCGCCACTAACACAACAGCGAATGCTAACTAAAACTCTTCGGTCAGCCACTGCCACCGCCACTAAACCGGCGCTGACCACCCCTTTACTCGTCGATCTTTCGTGTTGGTCTCTCGGACGACGTTCACGATAATTTACCGATTCATCCTCGTAGTTTGTTGGTGTCGTATCTCCGCACCAACTGCCGTAGGTTTCTCGCACGGTAGAGTAGCATCCTTATCCTATTCCCCCGTAGCGCCGCAGATGAATGTATACTACTCGGTCACGTATGTAAACCACAGTCGTATCATGTCCGTGGAAAGTTTTGTTATCGCGTCGAAAAGCCCTCTCCGTAACGCTGCGTCTACCCCTGATCCGGTCATACCGCCCGTTGATTCAGTATCGGTAACAAACGCGCCAGCACAGCAAGACTGCATACCTAAATGAGACAATTCTTACACGAAGCACGAACGAACCGCTTCCGTATTCATCTGAAACCCTGAAACATCGCCTGATAATTGTGACGGACGCCGACAAGAAATCCTGCGAATCGTACGTTCGACGGACGCTTGACGCTTGTGCTTTGTGTTGTGCTTTCGCTGCCATCACAGATTCACACTGTCGCGTATTGTCAAATGGAGGGATGGATGTGATCACGAAGTGGTATTACAGTTACAGGAGCGAATAGCCGCCCGCTTGATGATACATGAATGATGATGGTTTGCTGAGCTGGTGTGAAGAGCACTGCGATCAGGCATCCATATGGTATGCGCTGGCGGCCGCACAGATTGAGTGAGACTGCATATGCGCGACCCGCATGTGTAAGTGGTAGGTGCAGGGATCACGACGTCGGTGCCTATTCGACGTCCACCGTTGGACATACTCGCTCGCGTCGTGAATTCAAAGCGAAAAGTAAAGCGGACCCCTGAAGACAGTGACGAGGACGCACCAAAAACTAGTTGAGTAAGAAGGTGCCACGGCGTTGGCGAAGGGTCTGGTCCGGTCCTCCGCTTTGAAGAAAGCAGGTGTTGGGGGCTGTAGAAGAACTTCGTTGGAAGCAAGCAAGCCTGCGCAAGACCCTCAATTTTCTTGGACTCGAGAGCTCCAAACGTCACGGATTCCAAGCCAAGCCGATCGAATCGATGATCATCGCGATACTCGTCCGAATGAAGTTCCACGGGAGGACACCCCAGTCTTGAATCGCCAAACTGTGGACGAGATGGAAGACGAAATAGGGGTGGAAGGGAGGAGAGGCGAGAGAGAAGAGGAGGCGAGGCGAGAGGGAAGAGAAGGAGAGGCGAAAGGGTGGAGAAGGGGAGGCGGAAATGAAGAAAACAAAACACGGAGAGGCAGAGGACGGGAGCCGACGACAAAAATAGACGTCGACTCAGACGAGACCGTTCTCGAGTGTTGTGCAAGCAGGAAAAGGGACGGGAATGGGTTACGAGGATGAAAGGGACGGAGTGACATGTGAAGACGGTTCCGGAAAGCGAGGCCATGCTCGTGATATGTTTGTTTTTCGTTGCTATATAAAACAGAGAGGATCATGCAATGTTGGAGAGGTCGAGGGAACTCACCAAATGTGTACTCAGGCGCTATGAAGCACCGAAATCTGCTTCGAATTGTCGTGCATGGTAAGTCGTGGGACAGTGCGCGAGATTTGACGGTGAAGTCTGGGTGCATGTCTGTTGTCTATCATAATTGACGTCGCGTCGGTCTGATTGGGATTAGGGAATCGTGGGGAAGCGGGGTATAATCGATCCTCTATTTCAGGTAGGCATGCACGGGCCATCGTCTTGTCGTAGCAGATGAAGGAGATCGCCAGAATAGATCGAGTAACAGGGCTCCGGTGACCTGCGGGGGCGGGGCGTGGAAGTGCGGGGTTTAAGGTGGAAGAAAAAATTGTGAACGGTTTAATATAAAGGAAAGGAGAAGAGCACAGGCGGAGGCGGAGTCTTGAAGCACTCACGGAGTATATTGAGGAAGGCCAACCCGGTTTCACACGAGGAGCTCGGGACGGATTGGGGTGCAACGGTGAAATATTTGAGGGATCGCGGGCTTATGCATATGACTTTTCGGGTTTGATGGGTTCCTGTGTCGCGGTCAAAGCGCCAAGTTTAACCTTGAAGCTTGAGAGATCGAAACGTGGGGGGATGATCATGGGCGAGTCAACGGAGCTTCATCGTGTAGGTTAAGGGGTCGGCACGGATGAAGGAGCGGTCAAGTGTGCGTGTCGACGATGCTTTGATTATGTCAGTTCGCACCAAGGATGAGCAGCCAGTCTGACTTCGACCTCAGATCCAAGCTAAATGTACAGAGAAGAAGCACAGATCAACACCACTGAATTGACCTCGAGATGAACAGGTGACAGAATTGTCTTTAGAGTGGGCTGTTGTTGAACATCAGAACAGATAACCGAGTCCCAGGTTGGCGCTATGGTCACCGACACTTTGTCATCCCGGATACGGATCAATATGCGAGTGGTCTGCTTACAAGTCGAGAAGGAATGACGGGAGACTTTGTGAGCTTGTGAGAAACATGACAGTTACCCATGGCTCTGCTAGTAAAGACGAGGTTCACAGCGCTCACCGCCAATAAAAGCCCACGGAGTACCGGGATTTCCTCTCCGCAGACCGTTGCTGATGAAGTTCCGCCGGCGTCAAGGGTAGCAAAAGCCCTTCAGTCAATGCGTAGCATCTGCTTCGGCCAGGCCACTCACAAAGCCGAGGAGTAGATCCTAAACATAGCCAGGTAAAAATGACAGGGCGCAACTCACCAAGTCGCTGAGGAGATATGGATGGAACTGTATGGGGCTGAGGAGAAGGAGGGGTCCTGGACGAGGTTGTATTCCGTTGTACGCATATGGCCATGGTCCATCGCCGGGCAAGGGAGGTTGAGTTGCAGGGTCCTACCGTGCCAAAGTGGTCTGGGTGTCGTTAACCAGCTGGACATGAGACATCGACCATGACGGTCACTGGGAGGGGTCGCGTTGCGGACGTCTGCTTGTTGAACTGGCGGTGACACAACTGGCTAGCGTCTGTCGGCGAGAGCCGGATCCGGAAGAGCCCGCACACAAAGTAAGCCACTGTGGCGCACTGGGTCTGTTCGTCTCCAAAATACTATCACTGGCCCTTCGTTCGGATAATCCGGACTGCAAAAAAGCTAGCTCACGCAGTATAAGGTCTCTTGCCATGAAACTTTGCAAACACAATGCCCCCTACTGTAGGTACATGCCGATGCAATTTTGTTGTGGATTGCTCGGGAGAAAGGTCGTCGATCGGGGGGTGGGACCGTCGATCGGACAGCCGATCCCGCCAAAGTGTCCGAAACGCCCCCCTCCCCATTCGACCTCCCACTGTCATTATTGTACTCAAATCACTTCGCAGATGGTCTAGTGGTGATTTAACATGATTTATGAGAGCTTTAACGGGGAGAAACGATAGGGAATTGGGCGTGTTTTTCGCGCTGTCCGAACGACGGTTTGTCCGAACGAGGGGCCACTGATAGTAGTACGCTTGTCAGGGTTCGCAAGAAAACATACGAAACAAGTACATGAGATGCTCCGGTGAGTAAGCACGTTATAATGATGAGACAGTTTTTGAAGTCATGATCAATGGGGGGTCGCGCGAGGAACCTAAGGCGACGGAGAAACTCGCCAAGTCAATTATAACGCCCAAGAAAGCTTGAATAGACTCCTTTTCTTGCACCATCATCTGCTTCTACCGAAGACGATTTGGCTGAGACACCTGTGCCACCGTCGTAATTGAGCTATAGGGTCCACACCCTGCAGTTCGAGGTCTTTTTCATGTCGAGGGGCGGATGCAGTCTGCACAAGTAGAGAGTATACGTAGGTTGTGGTAAACCTACTCCACATGCCGGACTCCGGTTACTTTTCTCCTTGAATTGCCGTCAATATTCTGCGCTAGTAGTTGGTCGGGCTTGCGTGGGTATTGAGGATCCGTGTCCATTCGGATGATGGGACATGAGCCAATGAGATCGCCAGTACATAGAGGCGTACCAGAGGCCTTCGTCGTATGTTTTACCGGATCCTGGATAATGTTGCAGAGCGCGCCGCCTCGAATAGGACGAGGGACGAAGGAAAGAGGGAGAACACAAAGTTTGAGTTGGTTCCTGTCATAATTGGCAATTACCCCGCACTTCGGTCAGGCCCGAATTTGGGTCCGACTGCTCCGGACCCCAGTCTCGACAGAAAAGCGGCTCTGGGCTTGTGCGCACTCCCCGTAAGAGCCCGAGGACTTTCTGCGCCTTTCTGCAACCCCCACATCCTATACGGGGCTCTCGCTTATATGGACCTCTGACCAGCACACTAACTTCTATACTTTGACATTCTCTCATACTTACGGCTACCTCGCCCGCCTCTGGCTTATCCTCACCCCGTACATCTCGTACAGCCCCCAACTAACCCCCCGACTCATCGGCGACCCAGTCTTGTGTGTTGTCCTCGATCTCACCTCTCCTGACCTGTGCGCAGAAAAGAGGAGCAATTTCAGTGGAGACCACCTGTTATAAGGAGTAGCTCACAAGGTGCGCGTGTGACCCAGTACACCTGATTCAGAAGCTCATTCTTGCGCTCTATATCTGCTTCCATCCCTATCCCCATGAACCGCAGCTTTTACCACCAGGTGTACTTACCGCCCATCTCTTCGACTCCATCAAGAAGTCTAACCACGCTTTTGGAGGCTCGTTTTACCGCGCGTAAGTTTTTTCAGCCTAAGTCGAGCATCGCATCTCCAGTCGCGCACGGCCGCTCACTCCTACCGTTCCTCCATACAGCTTTGCTGATTCCACGCACTACTCTCCACTATCCCATCAACGCTCTTACACACCGGTTGCTAGCGTTTTGAACAGCCATCAGCGCCATTAGCAATTCGACAGCTCGTCAGGTGCTACGACGTCAGTTTGCATAGCACTCGTTACAAAAGCCTCCCGCTCAGTTAGGCTTTGCGTCCCCCTCCCGACACTCCCACTCTAACGCCCTATCTACGACACGACCTCATTCACGACCACATTCACGCCCAAACGATGCCTCGCCGACCATCACACCAACCTTCGATGCCTGCCATGCAGCAATCCTTATACTTCCCTGTCGATATATCAGAGATGCCCGCTAGCACTCGCACATCATTCACCCGAGTCGATCACGATCGTCCGGGCACTTCTGGTGGACCACCTGTCGTGCCACCTCTTCCCGACTTGAACCTCCTCGACGGCCGATTCGATGGGCATCGGAGGATATTTTATGATTATTTGAGAGACGGAGCTAGGCCGGTGACCGCGGAGGGTGATGCCCCACCCGGGGAGTATCGAATGCGAAGGGAGGTTGTGGATGACTACATCGTGGCTGGTGATGCGGACACAGAGGAAGGCGTGGAGGTGCATGGTGGTCAGGAGCGTAATTGGGATCACCATTCGCCAGTGGATACCCCGCAGCCAGGCAGCCGACTCGCAGCCGAGCCCACTTCCCCGAACCGGCCTTCACAAGACGGTGCAAACAGTCAAAACTCGTCACAGTCCGGTTCATCTCCGGAGCTGCCTTCACAAATATCGTTGACAATTCTGCTTGTCGATGGCAAACGAAAAGTCATGATATTCGACTCGCGTACAACAGTTGGACGGGTGAAGGAGTTGGTATGGAACACATGGCCAAATGGTAAGTTTTATGTATTCTCTGTCCTTGTCTTTCTCCATTCGCTCCAGTCTACATCATGCTTGTCGGGGAGCAGTGTGTCTCGTGCACTATCGCTATAGTGCTCATTCATGCGATCACGCTCGCTTCTTGGGCCACACGGGCAAGGTATGAATGCGACACTGGTTCCAGATGGTCACATAATGCAGCACCTTTGGCTTGATGCATTCGATGTGAACTACGCGCGACATTATGAAGTCCATGTTCTCTGGTATTCGATCCCCTACGGGTATAACGGCGTTACTCACTAGTCTCCTCCTATGTGTATAGACTGGCAAGAGCAACCACGACCAGCTGGTCCCGCATATCTTCGTCTACTTCATCTCGGAAGAGTCCTCGTAGATGAGGATACGCTCGATCGTGAGTCTTCGTTCTAGCATTTTGTCCTCCATCCATTCGTTGACATGATCTGTGTCTCAGAACTCTCAATACCACGTCCCGCATTTCGTCCGGACGATCCGAATCCTCCAGTCGCAAGTGCCGTTGTCCATCTCTCCATTCGGTCATACGTACCACCTGTCAAGGGATCCAAAAGGCGCATTGGGCTATTCAAGGCGCTGGGGACGGGTTGCTGCTGCGTGCAATAAGCCGCTGATCTATTTTTCTTCTATGTCTCGCTCTCGCGGGATTGCTTCATGTTTGTTGGGATGCCTGATTTCTGTTTTCGTGTGTGGTTACTCTGCTGCTTGATTTTTTTTTCTCGTGAGGATAGCTTTCATTCTGCTGTGTATTTCTGTTCTCGCGCGTCAAGTCCTTGGGTCGAGCTGGCCCATGGGCCATACCCCATTCACCACGCGCCACTGTCACTCGTTCCTGCTGTACGGGGCTTTACCCCATGACTACCCATATCACCCTCCTTGGATCCTTTCTCACCCGCCTCTCTCACCTTCATCGCAGTATTATTCATCCCGAGCGCCGCCCCTTTACTCTGTACTATACACGTCGCCGTCCTCACTCCGCGGATATCATCTTTTCTCCGATTCCTGCTTTTTTACTTACATATATTGTATACCTTAATTATTGACGAGTTCCATAGTCGTCGCTTCATCTATTCATGTACATGATTGGCACGGCTATCCGTGCTTTCAACCCTCCACTTGCACTTCGTCGTCCCCGGATAGCCCCTCACTTTCCAGTACTTACCACTGTTGCATGCGCCACATTTGTTGCCTGTCCGCTTTTTCTGTATATTCACATACTTTGTATATCACATGCGTATCGTACCTAGCTGAGATCTGAGATTCATAGGGATCATGTTCATCACCGACCGTTTTCTTCGTTGACTCAGATGCGAGCACCTGAATGAGCGTTGGCGATGTGAGAGCCATATTTTGTGGAATTGGTCTCAGTGGGAACCGTGACGCCACCCTTTCCCAATGGCCATCCTGATCCGGTCCGGGCTGGTCCGGGCCGGCTTCGAGAGTTTAGTGGCGGTGCCACAATCGCTTTCCTCTGAACTTCCACAACTTTCAACGAACCACCACTGGTCAGTATCCAGTGCTCTACACCAAACCTTTCCATGCTGCGACTCAATGGATGGTATCCATACACCAGCTGTGCTCTGTCTCCTGCTACGCCATATCAATCCTCGTTTCTTGTCGTCTTCAGGCTTGCTTGGCACTGATGCGGTCCCAATGTTCAGAGCAACAATCCGCGAGGAAGCATCTGAGAGCGAAAGTTGGTTGAGACTCATCTTTTGTATGCGTAAGAGTGCCTCCGGACCGTCTTCGAGAGTATGGACACCATCCGGGACTTATTCTACGCAAACCATCCGGCTGGTTGTCAGGCGACCACTTCACGAGTCCTTGCCTATGTATATCGTCCATGATGCGGGCATCATCATCGAGAGGTACTTATAAGAGAGGCCTTAGTATGATACATCTTGCGTCTTCTCGTCCTCGTTCTCGAAAATAATGTTCAGCACCACATACGCTCGCGCCTTTCTGGCACTGGTACTTTGGACCGGCTTCACCTATGCACTAACAATCAGCTCGCCTCTTGGACCTGTAGTTGACCTCAGTTACGCCGCGTATGCTGGTAACGCGACTTCACCCACCGGAGACGCGAACAGCAGTGTCGTTTTCTTTGGTGGAATACCCTACGCGCAGGCTCCGCTAGGAAACTTGCGTTTTCGAGCCCCTCAGCCGTTGAACGAGACTGCGACGGGGAATGGCACGGTTGTTGACGCGAGGAACTTTGCGACGCCGTGTATACAGCAGCCTGCTGTACTTGGGGTAGGCTCCGAAGGTACGTTTGCTTTTGTGACCGAGGAGAAGTAATCGAATCAGAGTCATCTTCTTTATTAGATTGCTTACGCCTCAACGTTTGGAAACCGGCGAATGCGACCGAATCGTCTAACCTTCCCGTCGTCGTGTACATTTATGGTGGAGGACTCTACGCGGGTACCACCCAAGGCTTTCCCATGTACGACTGGGTAGCCGAAAATCAAGGTATCGTGGCGGTGTCGGTTTCCTATCGGCTCAATGTACTTGGGTTTCTGTCTGGCTCTGCGGTAGGAGAGGCACCTGATGCGGACTTCAATGCTGGTCTGCTCGATCAACGTGCAGCGTTGGAATGGGTTCAACGCAATATTGGAAAGTGGGTCTGAATTTGTACCACTATTTGAAGATATATATTCGAGTAACTGCTTAATTCGCTACTCTTGACTTTAGGTTCGGAGGTGATAAGGACCAAGTTACAATTGACGGGGAAAGCGCGGGTGGGGCAAGTGTAGTTATGCAGATGGTGGCCTATGGAGGTATGTGAGCTGTTCCACTCTTTATCATGACCTAGTTATTTAGCACGGCGAAATGAAGGTGAAAAGGGGGCGCCATTCAAGAGAGTCGTATCACAGTCTATTGGATATGATCCTTTGATTGACCCTCTCAGTTCTCGTGCGGAGACACTATTTGGTACGTCTCTGCTCTCTGATATGAAAAAGGGAGCTTACCAGTTCTGCCAGCCAACTTTTCCATCGCTGTCGGCTGCTCAAATGATACGTCCAACGTCTCAGCACTCGCGTGCCTGAGGGAGGCTCCACTTGGTATGTACCCATACGCTAGAGGTTCCCAGTATGCGAGTATCTCATTTTCCAACCTAAAGAATCCATTGTCACCGGGATAAATGCCATCGGGAACGGTGATATTGAGGCAGTTGTAGACGGCAATTTTCTCCCAGATTTACCATCGCACCTGATCACGTCTGGGCGCTTCAGTACAGTGGAGTACATGGGGGGCCACTGTACCCATGATGGTACGTTGCGGTCATTACTCTTCGATGCTCTGAGTTTGGGGACTTATCATAGGTATCGTTCCTAGGTCGCACTTTTGCTGGTGGTAAACCAAGTCAGTTTGTGACAGACCAAGACATCGTCGCCCTTACCTTCCCGCGATGGCCTTACGTGGTACGTCAATCCACCTCTTTCAACGAGCTGCTATGACGGTATACCTCGTGGAATAGACGAATGAAACTCTCCAAGAAGTTTTCGATTTTTACCCGAAGGTTAATGCGACCGGAAGTCCATTCGTAACAGAATATGACAGAGCATGGACGATCGCTGGTGATGTGATCTTCACCTGCATGTGCGTCTCGACCGCGCGAGTTTTCAGGAAGATGTGACCTTCTGAGACGAGCCACAAGCCAGGGATCAACTCATCGCCGACACTCTCGTGAGCAAGGGCGTCGAAAATGTCTTTTCTTTCAGGTATGTGTCCGTCACTAGTACTGCACCTGTATGATCGCAAGACCCAAGTTGATATATCGAAGATGGAACACACCGAATCCGGTTCTCTTGGCTGCCTCTCCCTACCTCGGCGTTATGCATACATCCGACCTTTACTACCTGTTCGATGGTCAGTACGTCGCTGTCATCAAATCGCCAACCCGCTGACTTTCGGCAACGATAGGAACAACGTAAGAAAGTCACCATAGGCGTGCCTTCCGTGCATCGCGACTCAATGCCGTTCGTATTTTTCCTACAGTTCTGCAGCCAACGCGGGCTTCACTTTTACGCCATTCAACACGGTGCGCAGGGCGTTGTTTGGAGATCTGACCGCAGTGTCTGACCACCAGTCAATCTCATAATCAGTCTGAGGTTCTGCTCTCACACGAAGCAATTGCGTACTGGACCTCGTTCGCAGCCACGGGCTCCCCCTCAACGTTACGATCGCCCGGCTCAACTGCCTGGTCTCCGTACCTTTCATCGGCCACAGACCGGCTCCGAATGGTCTTAACCGTCGGTAATGGCAACGTCACACAGAGCGGTCTCGAGCAGAAAACTCAATTCGAGGTGGATAGATGCGCTTTCTGGATGCAGGATGGGATCACAGCGCAAACCCGCGTCTAAGGATGGGGCTGGGAGCATGAGTGAGCATGTCCAGGTATGCAAGATATCGCAACGACTCTGTGCCGCTCGCTACTGACATATTCGCCATAGATGGCCACTTCCATAGGCCGCCCTCTAGGATGTACCTAACGAGAGACACAATTCCATCATGTTTCAAATTATTGGGCGTCCGCTTTTGCCGATTCATCAAAGATATGTATCCTAAAACGTCTGTCGCCGTGTCAATGATTGACAGGACACGGCGCCTCGCAAGCACTGTGCCGTGGTTTTTTTCTCCTTTGCTTTCCGAAAGCAAGTGGTATGGTCGGAAAAGACCACAGTCTATACCATACGCCCTGTGGGAGCGATAGGTATCTTCCACGACATCAAGCACAGTTGACGATGTTCGATGTTCCTGCTTCTCCGTGCTTTGACGGCCTGTTGCCTCTTGCATCCTTTTGGTGACAAATCCCGAGTAAAGGTGGCTTCTCTACGGCTAAGCTTCCGTTGTCTATCGGAACCCGGAGTCAAAGCACGAAGACTTCGTGGTGTCCATTTCTCAAAATGTGCCATTCTGTGTTATAGCGAGTTATCGAGGTAGGTAAGCTCTCTCCTCCGTTCTTCTTGTCAATACAGGGGCACAATGTCGATTGATGTGTCTCCTCAGCGAGATGCTACGCGGTGGTTACTTCCTCCGGAGGGATTGGAACGAGTTACGTACAGGTATATGATCCAACAGAACGTCCAGGTCCCAACTTGCACGGTTCACACCAGACTTCTTTTGCTCCAAGATTCGCCACGGCGCCGAAGAAGCGTCAGATGCCATAACGCGATTTCCGTGATCGTTGTCTTCTGGCTTTATCTTTCCCGCTGGATGCGCTCATGTTGATCCTCGAGGCTTTATTTTGCTCATGCGCTATAGGATGTGTTGCAATTATCAAAACCTACCGGTCAATGGCGTTGTACAGGACAGGGTAAGTATCTCAGGAATACATACGTAAGTCAATCTATGACCTGATCTACTACGGGATCAACGTAAAGCTAAAATCTTACTACAGAACCCACATCCAACCAACATCCTTGGCGAAATGCTTCACAGAGGGGTCTGTCACGGCCGGGCGACGCAGTCTTCGCGCGCCCACCGGGGACAGGTGAATAGGAGCCTACCTAGCCGCGGAAGGAAGCTAGTTCCATTCGTGCTTGTCAACAGGTTCGGTCAGGTCAGTAAATCTCGCGTTCAAAGATCGATCCAAGGGTGTAGAGCAACTTGAGTTCGTGATTAATTGCTGGTAGCTGGCAGGACATAAATAGCATCTGCTACTTCTGAGTCGGATGTCCATGTCCTCAAAAATTCCCGTTCTGATTCGGACAGCGGCCCTTGAAGAATGTTCTCGTTACCTATGGGCGCGTGAGTGATCATCCTCGGCCTCGGAAGACTCGTCCGGCATATTTCTTAACGTTAGTTCTTCTGGCTGTAAGACACCCATCTGATGTTCTATCGGCGACATGAGTCTTCTGAGAGGTTCTTGAGTGTGCGGCATAGGCTACCGAAGCGGTGTTCAAACAACTTCCTCTGAACGGTTCGCTAGACCTAACGTTCCGGGTGACCCCACCGGTTAAATGGCCGTACGGTATCGGGGACATATATAAAGCTGGGCTGAGGAAGAACGGGACCACGACCTCTCAGTGTTCCGCCAGGCGCTTGGCTACCGTCTATCGTTGTCTACCAAAGGCCATTCACTCGTCGATTTTTCTTTCTATCGCTATGACGTTCTTGCAGAAGAAGACCGTGGTCCTAGCACCAACGTCTGAAAGCTGTCCCTTTACGAAGAAATATCTGACCATGGCGGGTAGCGTGACACTGGGCAGGCAATCCTCTACTCAAGCGTCCACAGCAAGCAACGGTCTATTCGCCATCGCGGGTCAGTCGGGCTCGGAAACTGACGACCTACCCGTGAGCCCATTGCACGCCGAATTGTTCATTCAAAACGGAGCAGTATGTGTTTCTACTGACCTCCGTGGAGTATCCGCTGACTTTCGTCGTAGCTGTTAATAAAAGACTGTGGGTCTACTTATGGAACATGGGTAGACGGAGAAGTCATCAGTGGCCCGACAGTTATTCGATCTGGCTCCGTCATAGTGCGTTGCTTTCTGGTTTCCTTACTTTGTCCCCGTTGCTGAAAGCATGGCGCAGGAGCTGGGGAGCGCCATCGAGCGTTCTGCAAATACCCCATCATCCGTATCTGACAGCAGTCTCCGACCTATTGTTGCCCGCGTATCCATCTTAGGGTGAAACAGCGGCCCACATCCTTCCGCAGTTATATATTAGACATCCATCTTTCTAGCATTTTGCTTATTTCTATGTTGCAAAGAGGGATTGTTGTCATTCTTGCTGTAGATCTCTACCACTGTGTACTTGTAGCTGTCGGCCGTCGCAAAGATGCGAATAAATCGAACGAATGCTCGATAGTGAAAGCCCACAGGATGGACACCACGTTCCGAGATCGAAGATTAGCTAAACTCGAAGGAGCTTGTCGAACACCACGGAGAGCCTATCGCCACTAACAACTTATATACCGAAGCTACTGATAACTCTAGAAATATGACGTGCACTACACAGAACAAGCAACTCCGTCGCAATACATCTCATCTCACCACGAGCGCAACGTCCCGAATACCCATATCACCAGCGATGAAGTTGCTGGGAGCAGCGAACGACATATTCGCAACTGCCAGATAATCCCCCCAGATATCCAACAAGGTGGTAAAAAAGAATGCATCACCATCAACGAAAGCACACGTATACTCTCGTGTGGCGTGAATGATCATAGGTGTGTCTACTCCATCTGGCATGGTGAAGTTGGCGAGGGAGTAGAGTATGTTCGTGGTTGGATCCTCGAACGCAAGAGACGCATCAAGCAGGTGGAGGATGGAGTCTTGTCCGGTGAACAAAACACCCCTGTGCCCGAGGTGAGACGCTCCAACGGTGAAAGAAAATGTGTATGGAGGGCCGACGCTGGCCACGCCGGTATATTGACCTGCAGGACCGACCTCGGCATACTCAAATACCATGTCATCAGTAGGAACACTCGGCGAGTTTCGATTGAGGCTCTGTCCAGGGGCAGCGGCGTTCAACGTGGGATAGATGTGCTCGAACTGCTCACGACTGAGAGCTGAATCACGAACGCCAGATCCTGCCCAGGTCTTCTCCGCGAACACGGCCAAGCTCCGAGCCAGCTGATAGTATATCTCCAGCGGCGTCGTAGCGTTGTTTCCCCAATCGTTCCACAGTGCCATCACAGAACCGCGGAGTAACGGTGCGTTGGGGGACGTGTTATTCGACGCGTCAGTTGGGGAGAAGATATTGGGTGCCCAGCCTGTGCCGTCTGGCGCTCCAGACCACATGAGGGTCTCATTTAACGATTGGGGAAATTGATTGTTTTCAGACGTTTTTCCGTCGAGGTAGAGGAAAGCTTGTTCGGAATTGATAATCGGGTAACCTTGAGACATGAGAGAAGTGGGAATGGTGGAGGGGAAGTCCCAGTGTTGAATTGTGATATTTGTAGAGACAGCAGAAGTGTTGCTAGGTTCAAAGGTTCCCCAAATGCGGGTAGATTTGGCAGGTGACGTGGATCTAGAGACGTAGGAAGACATCGTGTTGACAAATGAGATGTAGCTATGAAAGACAATTAATACATTATGTGGCGGGGGCGTAATATTTGAACGTGACTCACTCGTCAGCATAGTCGGTGTCGTATTCATCAGCACCGATGTGCACTTCCTGCGAGACGAACCATGGCAGAAATTCGTCCCAAATCTCTTGGATTGTAGGGGTTGTTTCGGGATAGCTCAAATTCAGCTATCCATGCAAGGTATCAGCAATCCAGCACTTACACACTGAAGAAATATCGAATATCACCGACCTGGTCAGGATTACCGACCAACATCAGTTCAGACTTCCATTGCGTGATAACGAGCGAATGTCCAGGCGTATCGATCTCTGGAACGATGTTGACGCCATGCATTAAACACGTAGACTGCATATCACGAAAGTCTTCACGACTCCAACTTTCATTGCGGCGAGGCACGAGTCCCACGATATTGGAAAGCAGAGATGGCCGGAAACGAAAAGCAGCATAGAGGTCGCGCCAGGAGTCTCCTGCATTGTATAAAAAGGCTGGATTCCAGAGGTTATCAGAGGCATGGAGGTGCAATTCATTCAGTTTGAAGAAAGACGCGTATATGCAGAGATCCGCTAAAGAATAAACCGATATGTAAGTGAGGCTTCGTGCAAAGAGGTTGGAGCGCCGACTTGATTCTTACAGATGAAGGAGGCCTCAAACCAATGTCGCCCTGCGTCAAGCATAAACCCTCGAACTGCCCAACCAGGAACATCGAAGCCAGAGCCGGCAGGTATCGAGATGAAAGAAGTGCCTTCATCGTGCTTCCCGATAGCAATTTGCTGTAAGAATGTCCGCGTACCCCACCATGCGCCAACGGCACCAACACCTCGGATGATAAACGTCGTGCTTGAGATGTCCAAATCGTACCCCTCCAGCGAATGCTTTCCGTTATAGTTGGTCTTATTGGTGGCACCAAGAGAAAGAAAAACCACAGAATTCGCGGCATTGGTAAAAGGCATGGTCCCGAGTAGAATAGGGGGAATGTTGGAGAAGCCTGTGAGCGAAAGCAGGTCTTCGCGAAAGGTAGTTGCATACTGTAAAAGAGACGGTGAGTATGCGTCATCCGAGCCACTCTGAGTTGCAAAGTTGGAGTCAACAATGATATGAATGGTCCCAGAGACAGTGAAGGGTTGGGCCGAGGATGGAATGAAGTGTTCGAGCGAAGGTATCTGGGGATGTAGACTGTGGATATCGTTGCCAGCGGAGAATCCAACGGAAAATACAGCGCCAAAGGCGATAGCTGCCCTGATCATCCATGGTCTGCCGTGGAAGTTTGTCATTTATTCTCTAGAGCTACCTTTGACCGCGACGGATTGGTAGTAGGAGTCGTACACTTGTATGGCAGCACTTTACCTCGACGCTCGAGCGGTAGTGGATGGGTTGGCGGTGAGCGATAGCGTTGGGACGATTGGCATGTGACCTCAGGCCTGCCGGTAACCGTGCCTAGCAGCCAATAATACACAAGGCTTCGCAGAGAGTAGATGTAGACACAAAGTTATGATACGTAAGGGATTGTCAACGTTTGAAGATTGAGTATGGACCGTCGATGAAGACGGCGGTGACGGAGAACAATCAATCTTCACACGATCCCGGTGCCACCCGGCTAACTACTTATTTCAAACAGGTTCGGGATGTGGCGACCAAGTCATCGACTTTAGGTGAACGAGGTGAACAGAAGTGCCATGGAGGGAGCAGAACAGATGAAGAAATGGGAGCCTCACACGACACATTGATATCATTATATAGAAACTCTCTGAGATGACCAACACTCAACAGAGTTCGCCCTCAGGAACTACCAGTAGGGATTCGTTGTATATATCTGTACGTGTAGTTACCGTTCAGGGTGAGTTGTAAGCGATATTCTCGATTATATAGAAACAGGGTCGTTGGGTATCCATGGGAAGGCAAATGTCTGAGTTCCCTGAGCATGGAAAGACGAACTCGAATCTGGCTTTTAATCACAAGCTGTGATGCATGGTCCTGCAGTGCATGCACATGAAGCGAAGACAACTTTGGGAGGTGGGATATGATGTCGAATATTTGCTAGTGATAAACATAGTAGGGTCAGTGTCTAGAAGTTTTCGACACAACAGAGCACATCTTGACTCACCTTAAATTTTCCATCAGCGACGTCTTGAAATTGCACCATGACTCCCAGGGTGACGAGATTCTGGCAAACCAAAACTGCGCTCATGTTGTGCTCGTCTATACAACAAAGGCCCTTGTCACCTCCGTAGATGAACAGTCGCTCTAGAGATGGCGCATGCCGCACCAAGACCTTTTCCATGAAAAGACGTGACAACGTCTCGGCATGCTGGTCTTTGCGCTGTGATGACACATAGGATAATTCCTTCAAACCCCTCATAGCCGCGATGCAATCGATGATGGCTTCATCGAGATAATCGAGACTGAGAGACTCGAGAGGGGCACCTGCGTTTTGAATTGTTTTGAGATAGTGGAGTGCGATACGTGCTCCGTTTGTCCGCGAGGCATAAGACAGTAGCTTGAGAGAAAGTTTGCGAAGGGAATGTAGATGTTGTATAACAGATTGGTCGAAGGGAACGTCGACACCGGTGAGATCAAGGGCTTTCAACCTCGAGAGGATGTCGAGCGAACATTTCGACAAGAGATCATGGAGGGAGAGAGATGGGCCGGGATGGTATCGCTCTATTGTGAGCTTCTCCAACTTGGGGCTTTGTGCGATCAAATTCGACATTGTATGAACAATGGCGTTGCGAGAAGCGGAGTCGGGACCCGGGGAGCGCCACACGAGGTGGATATGGCGCAGATTAGTGCGCTGTGGAAAGTCAAAAGTTGATGTCATGCTCAAGTTCCACGGATTGCGGTATGTGAGCCTCAAGTGCTTAAGTGACCGAGATTCTAACAATGCCCGAAAGACCGATTCGTATGTCCAGGAATAGTCTTCCATCTCAACGTCCCAGCTTGATGAGCGAGGCGCGATAGATCAATGGTTTACTACTGTATGGAGATAATGCACGATTTGCTCACTGGATGGATCGAAGATGGTGTAGAGCACGAATGGTGGGCTCAAGATACATTTTCAAGCAGTCCTCGAGATCCCTGAACCGCGCAGTCTTCACAGGCCCGCGCGAGTGGCAAGATTCGAGGATCTGTCCGATTTTGAGGTGGGTTGTGTAGATAGAAGCTGGGGATTGCTCCGACGCAAGCTCCCGCAGTCTATTCCTGCATGCGCCCCCTCTGGTACGACGGTTGAGTAAATTTATTTCCTTCCAGACGATGGGCTCCGCGATTTCGTTCAGTGTGGTGCACATCAAGCGAAGTCGGGATAGATCGCTCTTCGACAGCTGATTAACTGTTGAGCAAGGGATGCGTACAGAAGATTGTGTAGATGAGAAAATACCTCGCCAAATATCTTGAAGATGAGCTCAGTCGGTAATACAAATTGCCCCACACTCGGAAGTTGGAACATCCTGCGATCAGGCTGGAGGCCCCTGTCGGCAGAAGTAGTACGGCCATCAGCCACTACGAGCTGTTCTGAGTTCATTGCCAAGATTACAAGTATCTAGTGAGGTCGGAGGGGATGGCTGCTAGACGAAGAAATTCGGGATCGCCAACAGTGCTGGTCGAGAGTTGGAGAGCGGGGAGCCCGACTGCCGCAAGTTGCAACGACTGGAAATACATATATGTGGCGGCAGATGGCGACTCCGGGTACTTCCGCACAGCGCCATAGCGTTCTTTTGGTGGCCCAGGTGCGTTATTCGCAGCAGAAAAGTAAAAGGGCACCCAAATTTCTCTGTTGTTCAGTAGATCTACTCGATGACAGTTTATTCTACTGCCAATATCGAGGACATCTCTTTGGACGCATATACATTGGCACGCGTACACGACGGCAATCAGGACATTCTACACTCATACATCATCCTCCCAATTATCCGGTACATGCTCCTGTTCCTTCTTCTCCGCCACCAACGTCGGCGTCGGCACCCTCGCAGACGTTGCGATTGGTGGTGTAGGCCTCGCTCCAAACGCAGGTGAAGACGACGACGACGGCCTAGAAGACTGGGAGGCATTTAGAGCTCTCAAGCCGGGAGTAGGGGTGGTCGAGGGCTTCGGAGCGACGGGAGGTTTGGCGACTATTGCGGTCCAGCCTCGAGTCGGTCCAGTATTGGGCAGGGCAGAGGCAGCTGGACGTTGCTGGACTTTGGGCCATTGGCTGACGGGGGAACGCAAGTCAGCGAGTTTTCCGAGTCCGCCGGAGGTTGTTGATGAAAGGGTGGATGAGAGGAGAGGGCTTGGGATGCGAGTATCCAGACGACGAATGAGTTGGACGCTGAAATATTCGAGATAGGATTTTAGTCACGAACATGGAAGGGGATAAGGTGGGAGATACAAACCTTCTATTGGGTTCTTGATCTACCATTTGAGTGTCTATGCGGTAGACGGCCGCGAGCTGGTACGAGTAACAATTAGGACGAATATCTCAGATTGCAATCAACGGAGAGAGACTAACGTTATGTACGAAGTTCCTCCTAGCTTCGGGCATATGCGGCAACACTTGCACTTTCCTATCCGACTTCACGAACCTGCCAACAACCGAGTCAACATGCCTGTCTGATGACGAAACCCTCAAATGATAACGAGACTTACTCTCCAAGTGTCTTCTCCACCAAGCCCACAAACTTTGCATTTGCCTTCCCAAACGCCGTCAACTCGTCCGTATAAACCACGCTTTGTTCCTTGCCCCCACTCGACTTCGCCTCGGGATTGATACCCAGTGCCTCTGCCAATTTCGCATTGCGCTTGGCCACAGCGCAGTCGGTGGAGCATTTCAGTGTTTGTGTGGACTCGCGGCTCGCTGAGTTGGATGTGGAACGACCGCAGGCTATGGGCTGTTTCATGCGACCACACGGACAGGTGATGGTGACGATGGCCTGGCAGGGCTCAGTTTCGTCGCACACGGAGGGTGCATGACAGGGATGCAAGCACGGGTGTTGTGCTGGGAAACTGTTAAAGTATAAGTCGTCGGTTCAGTGCAAGTTCCACGAATGGGGAGTAGCAGAGCTTAGACTTACCACAGCTTTCTCGACTTGCCACACACAGCCGTGCAGGCGCCACAGGCATCACCATGGCACAACCTCTCGCAATGATGGAATCCACAACCAAGCAGCTTCCCACAAACCTGGCCACACGATACCCTCTCCTGCGAACAGCGAACATTTCCGACGCTCTTCTTTCCACAAGCGCATGTCTTGTTAGTGAGGAAGACACAGGGAGGACAAGGAGTGGGGTCTTCGTGGCATGCATGAGGCGACTTTGGATGTCCGCAGGGAAGTCGCGGACGGTCGCAAGGGTAGGTGCAGTTGATTCTTGTGCCACACGGGATGGGAGGGTCCAGAACAGTGCGTCCACAATAGCAGATCATCTGTACAGAAGGAGTAATTCTCGTCAGCAATTTATCCACGAAGTCCAGGGAGACGGAAGGACGCGACGGAATGCAACAGACCTCTTCGAAGGAACTCCTCAGGCAAGACCTACAAGGACCTTTATGATCCTTCTCTTCGCACCTATGGTTTCCACAACTCAACAACTTCCCACAGACCAAATCACACTCATGCCACCCCGCCTCATCCACCACCATTTCAGCCCCTGCCCTCTTCTTGCCCTTGCCTTTACCGGCCCCGCCAGCTAATGCCGCCAAAGGACAGCACAACCTCGTACACTGATGTCGTCCGCAAGCCCGCAACGCGCCGCAGGGTCTGTCGCATAGAATTTCTTGTGAGGCGTCACTTTCGCGGATGGAGCTGCAGGAGACTTCTCGGGTCGTGGATCCGCAGCGGCAGGGACGTACGAGGGGAATGGAGCAAGGGGGACAAGGCCCACTATGGCACCTAGAGGAGCAGACGTGCGAGCAGCCTTCGAGATCTTTCATACAGAGCGATATACATGTCGGGATGGGATCAGTGCATTTCTTGCGCGTGAGTTTCTGGCGAGATTGTGGTGGGAAGAAGTCAGCGGAGTCGGGGGAGAGTGTGTGTTTGCCGCAGGGACAGTGTGTGACCAGAGACGGAGAAAGAGGACAAGTCGGCGGAGAAGGCGAAGGTGGATGACATGGTTTCGAACAGCGATGGGCACCACAGTCAAACGGACGTTCACAGAGCTGGCCACAATCGAACTGTCCCTCCCATTTCTCTTCACCGACGACACACTCCTTCCTCTCTCCAACGCCACAATCCAATAGCCTCTCTTCCTTTCCGCACCAACACTTCGCCGTATATTTCACCTCGCATGGGGCGCAATCGCCCTCATGGCAGATCTGGTCACATACGTGATTGCCGCATCCGAGTTTCTTTTCGCACTTTTGTCCACATGAAAGGTTGACGAGAGGTATAGAACCGTTTTTGCTGGGGTGCGCGTGCGAGCAGCGGAATGTGATGGGCGCTTTGCTACAGTAGCAAGATGTTTGGATTGTCACTTGGCATGGTGGACATGGGCCTGGATGGCATGGCAGAGGACAAGCATGTCCACAGACGCGAGGACGTGAACAGGGATTGGCACACGAATGTGGCGTTGACAGCCGAGGAGGTTTGGGATCTAAAGTCGAACCACAGAAACAGCTACATCGCAGAACGACACATGATTAATTTCACGTACATACTTGCAGGCATTACCCTCAAGAAAAAAGGCGACTGAGTGCACGCACCGATACCCCTGTGGCACCTCCTCCCTCTTCGTCTGACATCCCGGACACCGCCAGGAGCCCTTCCGAACCTCGCCCCTCGCCCTCCAAGCCTCTTCTATATCCTTCACACTCTTATGAGCCCAGCTCTTGATACACTTCAGATGAAAAGTCGTCCAACAGCACTGCGCATTCTCGTTCCCCTTCACCACTCCCGCGCCTTCTTCGTCGTCCTTATCGCCCATAGAGCCCGCGGCAGGCATCGACGGCGAACAACTCCAACTGGGCTGGGCAGGATGTATCGCATTGAAACAGATTGGACAGTCGGGAAAGGGGTGCGTAGATAAGGACTTGATCAAAATAGACGTGAGGTCGTCTTCCTTGAGCGCAGGATGAGAATATCTCTGCGAGCTCGTATGCTCCGTCGAGTCCTTCGTAGCCTGGGGAACTTCGCTGAGTGAGGTATTGAACTTAGCAGCACGACGGTTCTGACGGGGAGGACCTCTGTTATTGCGCGAAGAATTCGAAGGACCGGGCTGGTCTCGGTCAGCAGTAGGACCGTCAGATGAAGACGGTGGAGGACGACGAGTATCGTTCCCGTTCCGAGGCGGTCGATTCTGCGCAGGTTTTCGCCGACTATCGCGGACAGGGCGGGGCTGGTCAGCGGCACTTCCCTCTCCTATGTTGGCGTTCACACTGGCGCCTTCACCACCAACCTGAGGTCCTCTCGCCGCTGGAGGACGTCTGCCTCCTCGTCCTCCCCTCGAGGAGCCAGCATCGTCGTTATGAGGCCTTCGATGCCCATTGTTACGCGGTGGTCTGTCCGATGCTGGTGGATGTACACCATCCGGGACAGGTCCGCTGCCAGAACCAGTGCCGGTGTTGGGTCGACTAGGGTTACGTCGTCGAGGATGACGAGCTGGATTAGCTGGAGCAGTGGAGGTATCGACGGTGGGAGGGGGGTCTGCCATGCAATGGGGGGTGTAAGTAATAAGTTACCGATAAGAGATGGACTTTTTGTTGGTGGAAGGTGGTGGATGATGAGGAAAAGGGGATGAGGAGGAAGACACGATGCGCCACTTGAAAAGATGTGGCCTTCACACATATTTATAAGCACCGGTGTGGCCCGATTCAACCTGCGCTGCCGCCTTCGGATCCCGCGACGAGTCATATTGAATCCTCTTGCGGTGTGTTGGACAGTTGGAGGCTGACGAAAGATTAGTAAGAAGAGCCGTAGAGTCATTATTCTAGAAAAAATCGGAGCAGCGCTGTATACATGAGGTATTCTATGGTCGACTCGTCGTGAATCATCCTCTATATTCTTTGTGACTACAACATGGATCCTGACATTCAAGAAAGCACTGTTCACGAGCACAATACAACACATAAATCCATAATAATATCGGCCCTCTCTGACTTGACATTATATCCCCCTCCACCTCTTCTCCGCCCATCTGAACGGTAAATAAAGCACCGCACTCGTGCAGAACGCTAACTCAAACCCAAGATCGCCCGTCTTCGCCGCAATCGGGCCCGTGAACCACACCTGGTCCATCGCGGGTATCACGAGCCCAAACGCCAGCACGCCCGCACTGACTGCAGCTATGCCTGTCGGGAGTTGGGAAGGGCGGTTCCAGACGCGGAGGTCGTAGGAGGAGAAGTCGCCGTGTCGGAAGACGAGGTGTTCGACTAGGAGGATGGCGATCCAGGCGGAGGCCCAGTAGCCGATTAAACCGAGGAAGTTGGAGAGCGCGGTGTAGAATTTGTGTTGACCGACGATGGAAAGGGGGATGATGCTACGATATTAGAATAGGTCAACAATTAATCGTTTAGCCTGTGATGGGAATGAACGTACATAGCCGTCGCAACAATCGAGAACACCCATCTCGGGACTACAACGAGGGGTGGAATGAACGTCTGCGATCCCAGACACAGCGAATAAATCGTGGGCGCATTGTTTGCTGTCACACTCAGACTGAGCAACACGGTTAAAAACTTCCCGAAGCCGCCGACGGGGTGTAACATCGCTTCGACTAAGCCGCCGACGTTTCCGTCAGCGTATCCGGCCTCCCAGTCTGGGACGACATCTACGGCGATCACAGCAGCAGCTCCAAGAGATTCCAAAAGGACCTAAAGCAGAGTTCAGTCTGGGTTAAACGCGCATGCGTTATCGGGTCAAGAGGAATGTAGGAACGTACGATGGGGATTAGAAGACCGAAGTAGGAATAGGTGAAGATGCGCCAGCTGGACGTACGAGAAAAACCTGTGAGCGACCGTGGCATGCTCTGGGACACCACTCTGACGTACCTCGACACATTAGGAGAATAATACGCCGTATAATCCGCGCTGAAAGTCGACCATGTAATAACGAACCCAGCAATAGTCGCCCCGAACGAGAGCACCTGTTGTGCCGTAGCGGGCTCTGCCGGAGGTGGGCTGATGAAGTTCTTCCCACCAAGCCCGGTGGCCACGAGGAAGACGAGGAGGACAGGGAACCATGCTACTCGTTCATACCTAATGAGCGCTGTCATTAGATTGCAGCAACTTCGACTGTGCGCGATGAGAGATGATGTACCAATTGAGAATGTTCATCCCGAAGAAGGATATCTGGAAGGCACGGAGTTTAATCAGTGAGTGTGAAAGATAAGTATGCTGAGAATGGAACAGACCACCAGGGATATGACGGCGATGATGACGATTCCCACTCTGCATTCACGTTCAATTAGGTCGTAAACGCTGCTGGGAAGGATGTAAAACTCACGTCCACGACAGACTTCCATTCGTGACCGAGGCCAATGTCTGACCGCCTAAAATGCAGTTCAGGATACAGAAACCCGTGCCACCAATGATCGCCAATATGCTAGGCAACGCGACGCCAAAGTATCTTCATGTGCAGCAGATCAGGATCGATGGGGGCAGTCTGGAATCATAGATAGAGAGCGCACCCGAACGTGTATCGAGACAGGCACATTTGTCGTAAACCCAGTCTGGGTCCCCATGTCGTGCTGCATGCGACGGAAGGTTTTAGGTGAGAAAGAGAAGGAGATAGAGCGAACATGTGTGGTAGTGTGGGTGCTACTCACAAGTATGCTGGCGGAAGGGTCGTTAGGATGTTGAAGAAGAGGATGACAAGGCACGAGTCACGTAGTCCAAGGCCGTATACCACTGGGCCCAGTGTTCCCGTGGAGAACCTGGAGGTGCATGGTGCTGAGTACGGCGAGCATTGGGCTCAGATGTTAAATTGGGACATACGACAGGATGTTCACGTTCGCAGAAAGCCAGATGAAGAATATCTTGCTGTAATGGGTCTCTGTTCGTGCCTCGAGCGGAACGGGATGGATGCCTGTATAGACCGATGTTATCGGATCTGCTGTACGAAGTGGGAGCTGCAAAGCGACGCACCTCTATATTCAACTCCCCAACTGAGGAACTTGTTAAGCCACTGGTACTTATAAGATGGCACAAAAGTATCCTGCGAGGACTGAACGTCGACCTCAGCTCCATAGGCATCCTTTTCGATGTCTTTCTTCACGTCATGTTTATTGTCGGACATCGTGGACTAGACGACTGAGGCAGAACGAAAGCAAAGCCAAAGCCAAATCCAAGAAGGTGGCTCTCGTGAGGAAGGTGGGGGTATTAGACGAAGGGAGGGGTCAACCCTGCGTGTGGGATGGTCGAGTACTTTTGTGAACACGGAGACGGAGGACATTGCTCGACACGGTAAATGACTTGACTATGCTAGAAAGTTTTCGGAGCAGCCAAGAATAGACCCGAGCTCGATCAGTCTACCGGCGGTTTCACCTTATTCCCCGCTTAGATCCGTTCATCATCGCGATCGAACCTCCAGCTCGTGTTTTCTGTCAAAGCGACGACTTTTTTAATGCGCTTTGAACCATAGTCAACAGAGAACTGCAGCTCGAAGGAAGGATGGGTGACTGGCCGATGAGAAGAAGACTGAATGCTGGGCGTCTAATACTCCTTATCGCTATCCAACTTTATGTCAGTGAAAATGGCACTCCGACGGCGCACATCAACGCCTGCGAGGCTCCATAACAGAAAGGTGTAAAATTAGAGAAGCCAGTCAGAGCACGACCGTGCGATGCATAGGTCGATATCTCAAGAAAGACCATAGCTATCCCAAAGCCAGAAGAATATTTATGGGTTGGACGGAGCGAAGGCACCACCTGTGGCGCGATTAGTGGCATGGAACAGCTGAGAATGCATCATGATCCATGAATGGCTTCGAACACCGACAGCCTAGTAAAGCACAATTCCTACTCCTGCTAAGACCCGCTAAGAGTCAGTGGCCTACGGGGTTTTCATGAACGTATAAGTACGGTGGCTTCGCGAATACGCGGGTGCGGGGATCGAGAACGTGCGGGTCAGGTTGCGGTGATCCACTGCTGACTGGCGCCACACCTCCGTTAGAGATGCGGCAGACGGTCTGCACTAGAGAACTGCCCCAGAGCCGATACCTTGTCTTCGACGGGAAGAACGAACCCCAGAGGAGACAACATTAAATAAGATCGTGCGCTATATATAGAGGGTCTAATCGACATTACTATATCCAAACACCGCGCAAGAGGGTGGGTGATGCACCTGCCCTTCCGCGGCAGCTAGATAGAACAAGCGACCAGTGAGCTGACGAGAGGAGACTGCAAATGAGCGGTATTATAAGAGAATGAGAGAGAGAGAAACATCAGAGTAGAACGATGGCAGAGGGCCGAGAGCAGTCACAGCAATATAAGACAATTAAAAAGTCAAGTGGCGTGGATGGGTCAGAGAACACAACAGACAACATCGAGAAGACAATAAAAAACAAACAGCAGACAACAAGGCGAGCGAGAAATAGCCACAAGAGATGCGCGGATACAAATGAGCGAGAGAGCACGCTCCCTCTATCACAAATATCCGTACGTGGCGCTATGCAATGTCCTGTACCGAGCAATAGAGCGCACTAAGGCACGATGAGCGATCTTTCAATGCCACTGATAGACGATGGAGTACCCGCACCGTTCATATGTGGGCTCGACGCACATGACATCCTAACGTAAATGTACCGGGACAGGAATGAGTGCAATGCATGACGAGATTAGGAGAGAAACGCACCGGTATTCTTCCCTTCAACCAGTCAACCACATCCTGCCCCACCATCGTACAATCATACATCTCCAACTTTTTCAATCTCGACAACGCACTGCTACTGCCACTATTACTACTTCCGCCACCTCCACCGGGTCCACTCCCATGTCCGGCACCTCCCTCCGGGTTCCTCAAGTCCACGAGCTGCACCAACTTAGATATCCCATCCGCATGTGCCGGACAAGCCTTGAAGGCCAGGTGTTCCAAATACGGACACAGCCAACTCCCATTTCCACCCACGGCCACATTATCATCATCCGGTGGTCCCAGTGCGCTGAGTATTGGGTCCAGAGGCGTGCTCCCTAATTGCAGTGTGCGCAGATACGACATGTCGGCGAGGAAGTTCCACGAGCTGATGAGGCCGCCTCCGTTGTAGTAATAGGGCGAGCCGCTGTACGCGTACGCGACGGAGAGCTCGGTGACGGGGGGATGGTTAGAACGGGAGAGTAGACTTGTGATATTGTCCTCAATGGGATCACGAGCTTCCATGGCAAGCGTGAGTGATGCGAGTGAAGGAAGGACGACGATATCAATGAGATTCGCGAGGAGATAATGTCCTCCTAGCGTCAGCGATTTCAGCTCTGGAAGCGTCGTACTTGTGAGCGGCAGGATTGCGGGGTTAACACTGCTGAAGGAAAGCGAGAGCTCCTCGAGACCACGGTTGTTTGAGACCATGTATAGGATGCGGTCGAGGGCGATGTTGGTAGTCGGAAGAGAGCGGAGATTTAGTTTACGGAGGTTGGTTTTGAATATAGGTGAGGACCATTTGAAAGGCGTGTATTGGAGTGTGAGGGAACGGAGTTCTGGAAGGTCGACGTGCGTCTGGGGGCTTGTGCTTGGTAGCCAAGACCAGTCGCCACAGTACACAGGTTCGGCGGAAGAGACTTCGAATTCCTTCAGCAAGGGGGCATGGCCTACGTATAATGTTATTGAAGACGGACATCGCCGACAATGATAGGTATTGACGAACCTGATATGGACTTGAGCGCGATGAAGGACGAAAACTGCTTGTCGAAACGGAAAATGAATCGTTCCCATCGGTGAATCTGTTCAACGAGATAAAAGATCGCGATGTGACCCCAATGCGATATCGCCCTCGTCTGGCTCTGCGTTGCTGACGAACTCGAAGCTGACTGATGTGGTGGCACTGGCGTGACGGCACCCCACATGTGGTCGTGAGAGGGCGGGGAAGGTGGAAGTACAATGGGCGTCGCTGTGGGTATGATCTGAATGGCGCTCGGATGTGATGCATGATGAATTTGGACGTATTGCGGGGCTGAAGGAGACGGGGTTGGGTAGGGCCATGGAGATGTGGAACGGGGTGGGGGGCGTAAAGACGTTGCGGCTGAACCTGCAGATTGTACTTGCAAGAATATTTCAATGTCTAACGGCACTCGGCTACCAGAACGTTCGAGCCATAGACGAATCGTATCGGCGGAGATGTTGGGGGAAGTGATGAGACGTATCTAAAGGAAGGGGTTGAGTGAATGATGACGCTATGCAGGACGGCAAAGAATGGTGCTGGCATGTCGGCAGTGTTCGGAGACCGTCAAAGTCCATAGCGAAGCGAACTGCATGGGTGTATACCTTTCAATCAAGTGTTGACCTGGTCTCAAGGGGTGACGGTGATATACCACGCCAAAATTACTGCAAGTGAGATGCCTCGTGGTGATGGTTCTCGGAATATGGACTGCCAGTGGTCAACATACATAGATCTCGGTCGGCGACAGTAAGTATAACGGCAGACCAACAATAGCAGCCATGAGGACGTGAAGCCAGATCGTTCTTCAGAGGGGGCCTGACGAGAATATTGCCGTTTATACACTCCCAACTCACAGAGCTACTGGCAAAGATCATCCATCCACGGAGCCAAATCACACCATAGCCGGATCCGATTTGGGAAACGGAGTCCCAGAGGATGGTGGATGTTCTTTGCCAGAAGCTTCAGGCCGCAAGGCATGGTTGAACGAGTCCGTCGAGCAGCCCTTATATGAACGTTGACGAGCACGGCGAGCCGTGACAGAGAGATAGGGGCGCAGTGCATCGCTATTGACTACTAGGAAAGCGCGATATGTACCCCCACAGAGCGCGAGCAGGTATGGAAGACTCACCCTCGACCATATTCTCGGCATATTCAGCGCCAGCCTCCTCCAGGGCGAACACACCGCGGCCAATACCCATGCACAGCAAGGGAAGTCCTCGAAATTAATCAGGAAGATCTGCCTGAGGAGTTCCTGGGGAAGCCTCCTGATGGGCGAGACGTACGCCAGCGTGTGTGCGACCTTGTCCTCGAGCGCAGACTGTTCTTGCTGCATTTCGTTTATAGCACATTTCGATTCAGCGACGAACTTCGCGAGCTTCGCCTCTGCATCTTGAAGCCTGCTCTGGAGGGCAGAAAGCTCTGACTGGGTGGAATGAAGGACTTGACGGGCAGAGGCGATTGTGGCGGCGGTGGGTGGCTCTGGGAGGGACATGTCGAGGTGGTGGTGGTTGGAGGAGAGGAGGCGCGGAGGAGGTGCGGTGGCGGCGTGTTCTGAAGCGTTTACTTGTTGGGGGTCTTGTCCAGACGGTGTTTTGAGAGCGGAGCAGGTGACAGCGAGTCGTGAGCGAGTTCACAGCCTCTTCGGGCTGTGCGTCGTCTACGTCTAGGGTTTGTTTCTTCCTTTATTCCTTCCCGGTCGAGAATTCGCCGATAAAGGGCAGCTGGCCTTGTCTGGAACAGGGGAACAAAAAGTGCCAGTAGTTATAGCAGGCGGCCCGGCCGAGAACGGAGCCGAAACGAGGGAACGGTGGCACAAAAATGGAGAGGTACATATCGGAAAGCGTCGCGAATGGAAACTGTTTAAATAATATGCTGGATAACGGTACAAGAGGACAGGACGTTTGTGGACAGACAAGGCTGAACAAGTGGACACGACGGTCGGCAGCCGGTCGTGGAGATGATAGGAAAGCGAATGTAGGGAAGCAAAGGCGGAAGGCGCGGCTCCGTCACTTCTTTCCAGCCTCTACCGCGTCCCCGTTCTTACACGCTATTATCTTGATCTTCGGCGCGGTCACCATCTCGTTCGACTCCATCTTGAACGAAGCGTCCTTGACGATGAACGTCCATACGTCGTCACACAGCCGGTAGGTATGCAGGTGGCCCTGGAGTACAAATGCCAACACAAAAAGAGGGAACAACGCCAACACAATTGAGCACACCGGAGCACGCAGATACAAGGAACGCACCTTGAGCGTCGTCTTGTTCTTCACCTGCTTGATCATCGTGTCCGCGAGCGACTTGTCGAACTGCGCCACATTCTCAGTCAGCTTTGTTCCTCCATTCCTTCCGCAGCTCTACTGCTCATGCCTTTCGAGATGCTCCAGTTGTAGACAACGCACCTGTTGGAGAACCTTCATCGCCAGCTGAGGTGTAATTGCGCCACTCGTGATGAGTTCGTCCAGCGAATCCGTCAGAGCCATCCCAATTCTGCCTCCCCAGTTGTATAATCTATTCACTGGTTCGAAGAGTGTATTGTACGTACGATGAACCCCGGTAAAACTCGTAATACGCAGTGGCCATACTGAAGTTGTGAACGGAGCGGTCAAGGTGGTACACTGGTAAGCAGGAAGTACAATGGCCACTGGACGATTGGGCTCTAACCCCGCTGACACAGCCACGCGATTGATGTGGCGCCGCACTTTGCCACACTCCGGCAACGCCCTGAGGGCCGATGCCTAAGAACAGATGTCGTGAAACTATTGTCATAAAAGTTTATACGCATGTGACCAAAAAGACAGTACAGTACATATGTATCGGTAAGGTATATCTCACTCTATTGCATACGGATGTACAAGCTAGAAATACACTACGCACCTCGTGCTAACGCAGAAGCAAGGATGTGGAATGATGAAAATCATGAATGGAACACGAGAGTTCGCGAGAGAACCAAGAAAACGTCCAAACACTACTCGCCGAGCGTAGCAGCAGCATCTCCAACTAATCTATCACTCCTCCCCGGCGTCGTACGCCTCATGCTCCTGCCAATCCCCCCTCCTCACACTCCCGTCTCCGTTCCCGTTCAGCGTCAGTAACGCCTCCAACCTCCTGCCCAATTCACCACCCCTCCCTCCACAGATATCACCGGTCCCATCCAGCAACCTCTCCTTCTGACTCTCCTCCGACGCCGCCAACGCCGTCATCTTCCCCAAACCCGGAACACCCCTCCTCTTCGGAGTCCTGACCCTCTTTCGTCTCACTCCATTCGGCTTCAAAATGCTCCCAACGCTCGCCGCCGAGGTTTCACCATCATCGCTCTCACCTTCCCCAGACATGAATCCCCCTCCTCCATGCCTCGAAGCTAGAACCGTCGTCCCCGGATCCGGGCTCGCTGCAGAACTGTGCGTCGTCCGAATGTAGTTATCGACCTCTGCCTGTACCTCCTTAATCCACACTTCCTCTTGATCCTCGGGTCCGAGTATGCTCTCTACCAGGCCCTCCTCCCAACCGTCCCATTCGAGGCAGCGGTGGACGAGGCGCAAAGGGGCACCCGCGGTCTCATAATGTCGCCATTCTGCTACCAGAGTGGCGAGATCCGCATGGCGATTGGATGCGGACGGAAGGCGCTCGACGAGCTTAGACACGGCTTCTCGGAAGAGGCGAGAGGTAAAGGGGCTGGATTGGAGGAAGGCGGGAGGGTGGGCGCATGCCCAAAGGGGCCGTATCGTCGTCGATTCCCAGTCAATGACACATGTCTAGAAAATTATGATCCGCTGTAAGAACGCGCGACTTGATGTGGGGAAGATGGAAGAAAAGCAGGTACGTACGATCTTGGCGTGGTCATCAGGATCCACGAATATGTTCTCCAAGCTCAAGTCATGGCAGTCCAAACCGAACTCTTCGGGCGCAGGACCCCCATGCCCACCTGGATCCTCTATCCCAAACCCTACACCCGAACAAAGTCTGTCCATCATCCTCAACCATCTTCCCATCTCCGCTCTCGCCACCTCTTCTCTCTCCGCCATATGAGCCACCAAGAACGTGCTCCTCTGCATCTTCCTGTAGTCGCGGTAGATCGCATCTCCCGGGCCTTCCCACTCCTCTTCGCTCTCTTCCCAATCATACTCGTCGCTCTCATCGCTTCGGTCTCCGGGAACGGCTTGGAGATGATGATGCCTGGACGCACGAATCTCATCTGGGTCGAGATGAAGTCGATGCGGCGCTGCTTTGCCTTCATTCTCGCGTATGACGCCGTTGATCTCCCGGGTGGCGCACGCAAGGAAATACTCGCGCGTCGTAGGCCACGGGCCACGGTCGATCTCGGTAGGATGAATGAGGTCTCCGCGATTGGAACCGAAGAAGGGCCAAGAGATGATCTGGCCGACGTGGAATTCTTGGCCAGTGGTTGGCGTGCTCGGCGCCTGCAGGTACGTGCTCACACGGGACGTGTACGCTGGCCTGCTTGGGAGATTGAAAGTCGTGTTCTTCAGTGTTGGCGTCGGTGCGGAGGACGCCCATGCGGAGGGTGGCGGAGAGCGCGCTCCTTCGGGTGGCGGGCCAAGGTAGAGGGAACCGATATTGGAGAATCTGTGGGCGAAAAGGGGTATGACGAGTGATGCGAGATTGCTGAGTAGCAAGACGAGTGTTTCGTGTGACATGGAATGATAGACGGTGCTGAGCGGAACGCCTTTGGCCTTGCCACAATCGTTGTCAGAATCACATGCGGGAATGAATGATTGGAGAAAATGGACAGACCTTGGACATGATGATGTATTCTCCTCCGAGGCGGTTATAGGGATTAGAGTCGTAGAAATGGACGTTTGGCACTGGTATTGATGTGTGGGTCCGAATGTATGACATTGTGGCGACCTCTGATTCTGTCTTCAACCGCGGCATGTAACGGCGGGCTACCCGGGCGATGACCTCACGTCCATCAGACAGAGTGACAAGATAAGCCTGTACAAAAGGATGTCAGACAAAGGGAGTGTCGTGTTTTCAGAGAGACGCACCTTGTGGAATGTGCCTGTACGTGCAACAGATTCGGTGTGAGCACAACTCAGAACGAGGTAGGAGAATCGAGCGCTCATGAACAATGCAGAGCTCGACAAAAGTAACAGCGGCTCTGAGGAGTATGTACCTCCCGCTGCTGAACGTGCAGAGGAAAGCGAGTAGTGTGGCGAGTCATGTCAGGGCGACTCACCAGAACTCAAGAAAGTGATCCTTCCAACCTCACATCCCATCTTCTCTCGAACAACATCTTTGAGTAGCTTCCTATCTACGAGGAAGGGTTGAGCGCTATGCAGCGACGCGTCTGCCCTGGACTCCTTCTTTCTGTCTTCGTGCTCGAGATCCCAGTCCCACTCGATTGGGGTGCTAATCTCTGTGGCGTCGGTGCCCATGGACTCTGATGCTGACGAGGAATCGTCGGCTTGAGTGTTGGAGGAGTCTGACGTGTACACCTTGGATGCGGTGTGATGCAACAATGAGGTGTCATGGGCCATCTCCGGTAGCAGAGGCCCCTAATGATGTCGGCGACCAGGAGAGCGCTCAAGAAGAACTATTCGAGAAGGTTCGAGCTCGAGGTCGTCGCAATGGATGACGAGAACAAAGGACAAGAGCTGTTATGTGGGGGTGGAGAAGTAGATAGACGGTCGATGATCCGGGAAGAAAATGAAGGGGCAAGGCGGCTCGTAGCCCGCTACGGTTTATCAACAGTGCGGGGCTAGGCGGGGCTGCCTGCCGTAAGCACTAAACGGCGATTTGTAGTCGAACGTGGCCCTTACGGTAGGTACGATCGCCTCTTCCTCTTCACCCTCACGTTGACAAGTAACACACGTCTTCTCTCCCTCAAAATCCGTCGCGATACACAAGCAGAACCCCCGAAGCGATCTGTTCTTTAGTCAATTCGACGTTATCCGTCGCATTTTACCAACAGCAATGAGCAGCAATGCCGTTTTCACTCTTTCCGACTGGCCTACTGAGACCGTTTCACTCCCCGGTTGCCGAACACACTGCGTGCAACCATACGCGCGTATGATTGCGACTCTCCTTAGTGAGTTCCGCCTTTTGCTCAGATAGTATACAAGAGGCAAGCGCGCCTTCTATCCTGTGATTTCTTGTGATTCTGATTCTGAATCCTACCCCCGGTGGAGGTCACGATGGACGCTTTATCGACTGTCGATGCGGCACTCGAACAGTCTCGAGCACCCTGCTAGCGCTATTTATAAGACCCCACCCCTGTCTCTTTCAAGTTCTCTGATATTTCCCTTGAGATATCAGGACAGCCAAGTGCGGTCCGTGCTGCCTAGTACAAAACGCCACCACGGTAATGCTTAGGCTAAGCTCAGGCGTAGTCACAGAGTCGACCATAGCCGTGAATCCGTCGCCTGTGATTGTACATCTGGAGGTGTGTAAAAACTCAATGATCTCACCTCGGATAGTCATCCAGGATTTTTGACAACTTCATGATCTCCGGCGCCCAGCGCTACTACTCTGCGGCGTCTTGTTGCTGACTTGCTACCGGAGCCAAGAACCAACGTTCTTCTATATTTCCGCTCGGACTCTCCATAAAGTACTTGCTGCGGAATGATATGCAGTTTCAGCCAAGCTCGCCTTCCTACTTATGTATGGTGCAAACGGCTTAGTAAGCGCCACTTTTGTACAGTGGCCAATTTCGTCGGGCGAAAGTCGAAATCCCCATTTATTGAAAGAAAATTCCTGGCACCCCTGTTTTTTTCGGAAAATAATAAACAAATGATTTAAATATTATTATCTGGCGGGGTGGCCAATTCCAAAAGTTCAACTTTGCCGGTTTTGAGAATTTGGACAATCCCTCTAGAGGAACTCTTCCTTTCATCAAAAGGAGTGTTTCTGGAAGAGGGATAGTGAAAATTCTCAAAATTCGGCCCGCGGCACCGTCCTCAACGTCGTGTACAAAAGTGGCGGCGTCTAAGCCGTTTGCACCATAGGGTGCAAGCGGTAAGCGACGATTGAACACTGCACAACGCCAACACCTTTACTTGGCAAAATCTCCACTTCAACCTCCTGAATAGGTGCAGGGTCGCTTAGCCAAGGTTACCAGAAGCCGATCTTGAATGCAGTTGCCAGTCGGTGTCAAGAGTGGATGATGTCGTTGGCGGTTTTATTCACGAGAGTTGCGGAACGTACGTTGAGGTCTGTCGCTCGTTGAACCGACTTGTGTCTCACTCCACCTCTTTCTCGGCATGGGAGGATGCAGTCCCGCTTGATTGCGAGTTTGATCTACCAGGGCTCCCCATCTGGTCTTTATTTCTCAATCCCGAGTTCTTATAGGCCGGACGGAAAGGTGGCGTCACTGGTGAAGGCGCGGGTACAAACAGTATGAGAATTTCTACCCCGAATGAGACCAGCCTGGTCGCGAAATCACTTGCATAGACAGATACTTGTTGACCGAAGGCCAGAAAACCTGCACATTGACGGCCTGCGAGCACATAGTTTGTCTATATCGAAATGCCACTGGTTTTCTGCACAGAAAGTATCATTCCCTAAGAGTTTTCTGTGCTCTTGTACGGTCCAAACTTCGCCCTGCAGGCTCTCTTGATACTTACCGTCGCAGGTGGGAGCCGCAGCAGAAACTGAATTCTTCCTTCTCACCATCAAAATAACCTATGATGTATGCAGCTTCAACATGACACAAAGGGCTCTCCCTTGCATTGGCGAAGCAACAGCTCCACTGACATGTTCAGCCTACGAGGTATAAAGACCATGGTGCGCATACTCAATTGAATATCACTGCATCTACCGTCTTGTTATCATCTTTTTCGCTCACGCCTTTACGACCTACAGCCTACAGTATTCTCCGTAATGTCTGAAAACACCTCTTCCGGTGCTACCCCTAGCACTCCAACCCTTGGATCCGCGGAGCGTGCTCATGGAGTCATGATGTTCTTTGCCTTTGGCGTCTTGTATGTATCGCCTTAGTCTATCACAGACGACGCCTTGACCGAACCTTTTTGCACACCTTCCAGCGTACCCGCCTCGTATGACTCTATTCAGCCTGTCAGTTTCCAAAGCTGAAACCATCCTCGTGGTTTTTACAGAGCCATCCTGACCCGCTACCTCCGACGCTTCCCTCAATCTGGACCGAAACTCTGGTTCTTTCCCGTTCATCTTCTCCTGAACGTCCTCGCTCTCGCATTCTTCCTCGTCGGATTCACCATCGCAATATTCATATCAGGAGCAAAGCAGTTCACGTCCGCGCACAAGGTGAATTCGACTTCATTCATATTCGTTGTAGTATTTCTGCAACACAGCTGACTTTCGGTATCGTCTGAATGACCTAGAGGATTGGGCTTGCACTAGCTATCTTGTTCCTCTTGCAGGCTCTGGAAGGCCTGACGATGGCAATGATCCATCATCGGTATCCGATGCAGCGTCGTGACCACCCTTTCATTGACCGACCCCAGTGAGCATGGTGTTATGGTTTACATTGCCGAGACTGACGATCGCAACACTGATCACTCAGTTGGCTCCTCGGCTGGACAATCCTCTTATTGGGCTTCGCGAACAGTACGTCTCAATTCTCACTTGCACTCTGCAGCAGTGAAGGATACCCGTATACTGATGGCGCAAATCTCAGTTCCGCTTGGACTATACATTCCCGGTGGTACCACTCGTACGTTCCGCTCAACTTTCTGAATGGAATACCGACAATCGAACACTGATTTTTTGTCACGAACACATAGACGGCTTCCAAAGCTCGAAGACGGTACACATCCTTGCTTTTGTTTGGATAGGGTTGCTCTGCGTGGGCATTGCCACTGGTATGTATCCCCTTGCGATGATCATCGATACTCTGTTACTTCGAAAAGTTCTTAGCTGATCGTGGCGGTCTTCGATTAAAGCGGAAGGCATGCACCGATGGAGCTCGCGCCACGGGAATGACCGTTGGCGTAACCCGGCTGGGGCTACACAGATTGGAGAAAAGCCTCTTGACGGTAACGAAAACGGGACAACTGCGACCAACGGTCCTAGGAATGCGTGATTGCAGGAATGTTACGCGTTCAAGTTTGCTGAGTAGACGTGAGTGCCGCGTGGATCGTCTTCTTCATCCAAATTTATAGTTTGTGGACGGTCGATTACAATTTACATGGAGCGAAAGAGAGGTATTCATGGTCTCTGTACTCTTTGAACCTCGTTGTGCTGTTGTCGTCGTGTATGAATACTAATGTGGTATCGCTCTGGAGATGGTCATGGTTGTGTATTCCACAGTTATGCATCAATGAAATAATCCAAGAAAGTCAACAATGACAACTCGCCGATAGAGATCTAGCCCTTGTCTTCCGTGTACAGATCCTGCCAGATCATGGAGGCAATCCCGACCTCTGACGTTGACTTGATACGTTCCGCGTACTGACACATCCATAATAGGTCGCAATTCAGATCTTGGACTGGCAATGGGGCGGGATGCGTTCACCAACGGCAACACCGCTCGATCGTTGGACTGTCCGGGCACGTTCGATCTCTTCCGTTTCCTGGTCAATTTATAAAGCAACTCACTCGCAGTCGTATTTTCCCCAGCAGTGCCCCAGTGTTCCTGTTCCAACCTTGCACGCCGTTACTTTTACTCCCCACACAGACTATCGTTATGGATCTTCCAGGTGCTTCGCCCATTACTCCGAGCTTTACGAGTGCCGCTCGCGCTCATGGAGTCATGATGTTTCTCGCGTTCGGTGTTCTGTGAGTGACGCATCTCACATCTATGGTCCCAAGCTGAAGTTTCGTCTCAGCATGCCAATCTCGTAGGACGAGTTTCGTTGTTTATGCAACTCGCAGTGGATCCTAACAGTCCTCCAGAGGTTACATAGCGCGATACGCCCGGCGTGCTCCACGCAATGGTCCTCGCCCGTGGTGGTATTCGTTCCACATTCTATTCAACGGCTTGGCTCTTCTATTCTTTGTAGCTGGCTTCACGATTTCCGTGAGCCTTCTCCGTTTGAATTTTTAGGCTTTGACTATATCAACTCGCCTACAGATCTTCATATCCGGAAGCCACCAATGGGGCTCCGCGCACAAGGTAAGTTGATCGTTCTCCACGACACGCTCACTGCACGCAAACGACCGTTCTACAGAAACTGGGACTCTCTCTCGCAGTAATGCTCTTACTACAGTCTGTGTGGGGGATCACCATATCTTTCATCCACAACCGGTTCCCTTCCAGGCGTCGCGACACCGTGTCTGTGGATTGGCCTCAGTGAGTGCAGCTTGTCGAATTCCTCTCTCCTTGAGACGACTACCATCTTATCGGCATGTTATCCTCTAGCTGGGTACTCGGTTGGAGCATCTTGACCCTTGGATTCGTCAACAGTACGTTCTCATACCAGCCAATATTGAAATGCGATGAAAGCTTATTAGTACTCCAGTCTCGCTTGGGCTTTACCTTTCCACCGGGACCCTCGGTACGTCTACTCATGGGATAATACTCCTCTACCTGACATCTCTCGTGTTGAAATTATGTTCCCTTGACAGATCTCTATCGCACCTCGACTACCGTCCGGGTTCTTTGGTTTGTGTGGATGAGTCTCGTCGTATTGACTATCGTCATCAGTGAGCACCTCGCCAGTATTGAGCAAGAGAAAGCATGGTACTAATATTTTGTCTAGCTGAAATCATCTACCGTTTCAAAGGCGGAAACGACAAGTGGGCTGCCTCTTCGAAGGATCTGAAGCACACACATGAGGGTCGCGATGAGAATTAGTGTGGCGAGCGAAGTGCCTTCACGAGCTTGTTCAGCCTTGAGAGGTGTATATTGCTTGAGTTAGACTCACAATTCTTGTCTACGACGTTTAGTCAGTCTACTAGCTACTTTTTTTTGTGAATTAGTTGTGCGGAGTGGCGCCTGCACAAACCCCTGTGGCGCCGCACACGAATGTATCTCACAGTTGCCTTGCAGCAGGAGGGTAGTTCCAATAGTGATTGAATTGAAGCTTAAATATGCTCGGAAGTTGATGCAAAGAATCTCTGAAATCTTGAACAACTTCTACGAGCCTGAATCACTACGGTGTTTTCGTACAGCTTGAAGGGGAGGCAAGTATGGCATGCAAGAAGACCCGGAAGCATCCGATTCTTCTTTCAATGCGACTTTTCGTCGCATCGTCTCGCATCGTGCAATATCTAGCCTACTCTAGCTTTACGCTTCCTCTTCGATCTCCTTATTATAACGACGCGCTTCAGAGACAATGAATAAAGAATACTCTGCGGTCCGCCCTAATGCTGAAGTCGATGACAGTCAGTGTAGCTCTGTCCAGCTTCTCGGTTCAGGATCAAGTACTCTTCCAACTGAGCTTGTTCTCGAGATATTTGGCAAGGTATGTCTCATTTTCATACCACACATTGTACTTATATGCTCAGCTATACATCAGTTGACGAAGGAAGAACTCCTCCGACTTCGTCTTGTGTGCACCACTCTCAAAGAAATTGCCGATTCATTCGTCTTCAGAAGTATCAAGATGATAAATAGACGCACCAGGGGAGACGCTTGCAGGGAGAGGCTCCGAGCGATCGCCTCCAAGAAATCTCCAGCTACCCTCCATACTGTTCATCTCGACATCGGCCAGCTTGTGGCACCTTCTCGGTCGTCAGGACCTATCAAGACCGCGCGGTATCAGAACCTTGAGAATTGTTTGCGAGAGTATCTGGAACCAGCAATCTCTGCTCTTCCAAACCTGAGATCTATGTCGTGAGCTCTTCAGCTTTTCCTCTCCTGATGTAGGCAACGTCCTAAGCGTGAATCCGTCTGCAGCTGGAGTGTAGCGTGCTACGACTCGGCCTGGACATACGAAGTCATCCAGCGAGCTATCTCCTCGAGAACCTCATTGCAACGCTTGGACCTTACGATATCAAGGTTTACACCAGTGATAGAGCGACTTCCACATTTGCGCGACTGCCGCCTCAAAATTGTACTCCCGTATGACCAACCAGCAGTAGACGCAGTGACTACGCAGTCGGCACAGTTCATCGCTCACAATCACCAGATCGAAAGGCTTGAAATCGTAGCGGTCGATCGTCATCGTATGTTCCATCAACGAATTAACCTACCGTCCCTTTTCGGGCAAAGTTCTGGTCAGCATCCTCTCCAATTGAAGAAGCTCGACCTCAAAGGGCTTGACATGGCCATTGATGAGTCGACCGCTCCACATCTACGTTCTCTCAAAGAACTATCCCTGACGATTCCATACGTTTGGACCACCCCTATGATGCGTACCGCCTATCTCTCGCTACCGCCACTCCTAGATGCCGTTATTCATGTCGAGAGCCTCAGTCTTGATTATGTGAACATGGACGTCCTCCGTTGCATCGCATCTATGAATGGCTTGGCCCGCCTGACCTTCAACTTTACTAGCGAGTCCATGTCTGACGACGAGCGCGGCAACCTCGGGTCCCAGGAGGCAGACTTCTTCTATGCCCAAGTGTTGAAACAACATGCACAGTCTCTCGAGCACCTCTCCATTGATGCCATACATGATGGTCCCTGGTCTATCAACGAAGGGAATGTCCATGCGCTGCAAGAGTGCCAGAATCTCATCTCCTTACGCATTCCCGTCAGCCGCAGATGCGCTATACGTGGAAATACTATGGTACGTGCCTTGCTCGATTACGCTCGACCAATCTGACACGCTTCCACTAGCGCCCCGTCATCGATGTCTTGGTCGCTCTTCCAAAACTATCATCGCTCTACCTGAACATAAGACCCCGCTACGATGTACCCGGCACGATGAGGATCCGTGCTATAGAACAACTCCACACGATGATACTCAACCTTGGAACATTGGACCCAAGCAGAAGCCCTAGGTCAATCTGGATTATGGATGTAGAGCATCCTTTGCAACTCAACCTGAAGGGAGAGTATCGATATGCATGTTTACCAGCACAAGGAAGATAAAGAAGATGACTGTCAGGGTAAGTCAATGCTATACAACGTCGTGATTTTTGTCCATATCTGAATACGCGGAATATAGGTGGCCTGTAACTCGCTTGTCGTCTCAGAAAACAATTTAAACATCTTCAATTGCTTAATTCTTTCCGTTACCGCGCCCTACAGTCGCAGCCTTGTTTCCTCCTCAACTTTCTAAACCCTGAGTTTCCTCTGTAGTTTTCCTGCTTGCCATACAGGCACTTTTAAAGAGGGCGTCGAGTACCTGTACTGACTCGACAGCGCAACTGCTCAAATGAATATATACATGAAGTTCTTGTGGATCGATTTATGTCACATATAACCGTCTTTTCCACGGAAATCCTCATCGGTTTCGTTTGTTGTATCGCCTATGTTCAATTTTCCCTCGTGCTTTTCTCGACCCTTATTCCTACTCTGAGTCTTGTGATTGCGAGTCGTAGCCTTGCGTATTTCCATTTTCTTACAATCGTGACTGTAATGCAAGTGTCTTGTCTTTTCCTTTTCATCATTGTACCCACTAATAGAAGACAGTCGCATCACGACTGGGAGCCCCTGTGGCGCGCCACTCGCGCAAGTATAAACCCTGTGCCGCATGCACGAGAACGTGGTACCCAGTGAAATTGTCAAAGTGTGATGTCGGGCATGATGCTTATATAGTACTTATACACTGGACTCACAAACCGTGGATCATAGGAGTCGAGTGAAGTTATGGGTGGAGGGGATGTAAGTAGCTGTATAACGATCTGTTCAATAGTTGCTCGTTATTACAATTCGTCACTGGTACTTATCACCTGTGAGTCTTTAGGGCACTCGAAATCAAGATCGGGTCGGGATAGCGTGGAAAGTTTGGTGAGTGGACGACTGCCCCATAAAACTTCAACGACGTGGCAAATACGTTTTGCGGTCCGGACGAGTCGATGATGGCCGTGCGACGACCACGACCAGCCTCAAAGCCATCATATATAATCATCGAGGAAACTTACATACAGTACCGGGGCGAGACCAGCAGTTTGACGAGTCCGACAGCCCCATGGAGGGACCCATGAATTATAACTTGATCAGATGAAAAGGCAGGCAATCTATGTCCGCGAGATCCGAGTATAGCGAGAGCGGACGGTTCTGGTGGTTCTGGTCGGATTGAGATCATGATACATATCAAATGCGCAAGTCTGACCGGGCAGACGATACGTAGCTCGTGTTTATCGGATCAGCAGCACTTGCGACGCGTTAGGGAGATGGCTCAGACCCTTGTAAGACGCTAGTGGTGCAGTACATGAAGGCATCGACGAAGAGGAGGAAGAGCTGGCAGCGCTGGCTGCTGAGCGCTCAAAGGTAAGCTGGCACCAAACCCCATAACCAACATCGATCGGGGGCAGGGGGTAAAGGGCATGATCAAATTTATCGTGGCCCAGATCCAAAGATAGTAGAGAAGATAATAAGCGTACGCAGGGAGCGCCTTCCGTGAGTGAGTATTTCAATACGCCGTAGTCGAAAAAAGAACGAAACAATGAAGACTCGGAGCGCCACGAAGCGGATCGGGTCGGTTCAGTGACACACTAAGATACAGTCAAGGATCAGTCAGGCATAGAAAGCTCTGTGGAAGGCGAGACACACAAGTACATATTGCAGGACTTCTCCGACTCCTTCAGTATGCTTGAAGATGATGCGTGAGCAGAACTTCCCTGCTGAAGAACGTAAGTAATAGAGCGTATCCGTAGCCTCGTTTTTGCCTCGGGGAAGCCGGGATGGGGTGAAGTGTTACACTGTTCATGGTGAGGATCGTCGTTCAAAATGCAGATAGGCTCTTGTACAGGTTCCTAGTCGAGTATCAGTCGAAAGTGTTTTGAGTAGAGGGTGATTAGTAGGCTGACTCTAAAGGCCTCTTGAACAATAGGTCAACCAAAATGAGTGTGGGAAGCTGCATCATTAAATAATGATGGTGCGAAGGGCATAGAATCACTATGGACAGCCCTGGGGACCATTCCAAGATAATAAAACGCAGAGGTCCGTGGTCCACGTCGACGATGAAAGCTGGCATGCTGCCAAAATACCACGTTCAAAGCCGCCAAAGCGCTCATACGAAGTCCTGAAGTTCCAGAGTCAAGCGCTGATCCGGGGACAGAGTGCTATTCGTCGTCCAATCAAGAGCCCTAGCGGCAGCCGGTGATGAAGTAAAATACGCTTTGAAACTGGAACACCGATGATGCCAGCGAAAGTGCAGATGAAGTCACTTTTACGTCCATCACCTTTCTTTCCGAGTTTCTGCCTGTCCAGACCGGTGAATCAGAGCTGTTCGCTTGCCAAGGGAGGTCTGAGTAACCGTGTTTCTCACACTGTGTCTCGCACGCCCCTTGGAATACCAGCAATTCCCCGCCTGAAGCGGCTGAGACACTGCCTCCAATCAGGAAGTCTTCAATGCGTGCCCCGAACATGAGGATAAGAACAAACTTCAATAATGCCGTAGACCGCCCCCCATCGGAGTAGTTCGAGAGGCGTGGAGCGTCGGAACCTTGAAGTGTGTTTTGCGTTTGCCAGTGGCTTGGATGAGTTTTAGGACATTGAACCTGCCTATCGTGGACGATCGTCGACGTACTAGCGAGTAGGCACCGAGGTCGAGGACGGTCCACGATGCTAAAGCGCTAAAACACCACAAAGTTGAGTAAAATCCCAAAGCCGTATACATAAGGAGGGCGTCAGGATGATATCTGCGTGGTCGAAGGTGCACATGTTTCGCCGACTCGCTCGTGCTTTCGCGCAATCAGATACAGAAGAGCCCGAAGATGGGTGTCGGAGAGGAAAAGTGCCATATACGCACTAGCACGATGCAAATACTGTGAGCCCAGCTGCGCCCTGCACATTACCCTGACAACTAATAAGCATACCGTAAAGGTTGTAGATTTCCAGTCCAAAGCGCACGCGATGGGGCGATGTGAGCGCACGAACTGATGCATGATGGACGCCCCAAGACCGATATTCGAGTCCGAGGAGCAAGCTGGAGGCCTGGAAGAAAGACGCAGGGAATTTGGGACGGAAAAAGCCGGTGGACCATCCGGTAGCGCTGGTTGTGGCGACAATATGGCAGTAGGTAGGGTTGGTGGCGTGTAAGAATGAGCAGGTATATGGAGCTTGGACAAAGGAGCAGGATTCATGCTGAGTGCATATAGAGAGGGAGAACTGCGGATTATATGAAGTGTCCTCTCTCTTCCATGCAGTTAGGGCGGTGTCCTTATTGTATAGAACTGTCGTATGTGTCGTCGAGGAATAGAATACTACTACCTGTGATACCCGAGTGAGATCGGATACTTCGACACTTGGAAGGCGGTAACGCGCCCGAGAGACCTCTTAGAGCAGTCGTAGCATGTGTGCAGATGTTTCCACAAGTATCTTGGAAGATCGACCCGAACGGGATGTTATCATGGTCGAGTGCGTAGATGGTCCATGCCTCCTCCCGTGTTAGGTGAGACCCATATACACGAAACTGGACACGGTGCTTGAGCTAGAGCAGCGTCAATCAGCCATGAAACGGAAAGGGTATATTTGAGGACGGCGATCCGATGATATACGACGGCGATATCACGAGGCGCGCCACATTGATCTTGGCGAGGGCCGTTAGTAGCGTCGCGCAACGGATCGTGAACGAAGCAAAAAAGACGGATATGTTGCAAGATCAATGTTAGTGCACGTTAGTCGGTGACGGATGATAGACAGCGAAAGGCAGCATACTTAGATCCGGCGAGACCGAAGTGAAACGATACCATAAGTTTCACCTCGAATAAGCGAGATGGACGTGAGGTGGCGTCCGGAAGCAGGCGCGGATGATCGAAAGCGGACAACGTCAAAGAAAGTCCTGTAAACAGCGAGTGAGTCTCCCGCAGCTGCTCGAAGAGAATGACCGATGAAGTGGACGTACATACCGACGGTTCGCCGCTTTGCGAACGTCGGCTGGGGAACGGTAGAGGTGTGTATAGGTGAGCGCTCCGAGTTCTTTCTCCCAAGAGATCCTCCTGTGAGAATCAGGAGAAGCGTCAGTGAGACGAAATTGATCCCTCTAACAGATCATAGTTTCATGTTCGAGGTTTGTACGATGTGGCACGAAGACATACGAGCGCTTCTTTCTCCCAAGGTTCCGTTGTGGGTTTACCACGTCCGTTCGCATGCCGTCAACCCGGAGAAGAGTCTGTTGAAAGCCTCAGAAGCGACGCAGTCGTCTGAGATATATCGTCTCTCGTTTTGCTGTTGAGACGAGATCGAGACAGACGGTGCGGCGATATCCATGGCGATGGTACGGCTCTCTGTGAAAATACCGACTGAATGCCTGCGCCAAGATTGAACTGCGGGGAAAGAAGGAAGCACGAATATCCTAAGTGCGACAACTCCACTGAATGGTCCATAGCGCATCGACCGCAGAACATCCCACTCAACTCCGCTGGATGTTCAGAAAGGCTAGCCATATCTATGAAGGGAATAAATCATACGTCGGCCGCAAGTTCGCCGCGGTGCGGCTGCTGAAGCGCAGAGATTTCGACGGATTGATGGAAAGAAGAAAATCAGGGAAGAAAGGAGAGCTGAAAAGGGTCACCCGACGTCACCTTTCCAGGCCTTCAAAGCTTCATCCTTCTTCTATAACTTTCCTTTTTTTGCACAGGACACATGCAGGGCCGCCGGCAACCTCAATCAGTGCGCACGGCCCGAGTCGGGGAACTCATGCAACCTTAACTCCAACTCACGGTGCTCGCGTAGGAGTATCGCATGGGAATCGACGAACAAGACATGGTATGGCCATTGCGAGCTAGCGAGACGAAAAGGCCGAGGAGAAAGAGACGAGGTGTAAAAATCTCCATTGGCTGAAGGGAGAGCAAGATTTTCTGCATCATGAGTGAGTATTTGGGCAGATAATCAGCTGGCGGAGCACGAACCTCCGAAAAACGTCAGGGTCTGGACCGTCCGAAAATCGCCAGAAAAGGTGAGTAATCGTCGCTCTTCTTTGCAGTTGTCGAGAGGATACGCGTTGCGAGATGATCGATCTGTGAACGAATAGGAACAGGAGTACGCTCGAGGCAGTTCCTTCAACCAGATGGAATTATAGTTCACAACGAAGGTACATACATCCAGACGATCGTCTTTGGGACACAGGGGAGAACGCTTTGAAGGAAAATATGTACTCCCACACACACGCCCAGGCAGGCTGCTTCGCTGATAGCAGTTGATATTGAAAGAAGATGGCGGTATTGCGCTCCCGCAACGGTCGCCGCGACCGGAAATGTGCACACACGGTGATGGTTAAGTAAGACATCGGATGGGGATTTGGATGGTTGACAATGTGCTGCAGATGCAGCTGGTGGAGAGCACAGAGATAGGCTTAGGGATAATCAAAGCGAAAAAGTAGGAAAATGGGTGGACCAATAGAAGACCGCGCTAGGCAGGATATCCTATCTAAGACGGAGGCAAATGCGACTCGAGTTTCATAGAACGGCCAAGAAAGGAGGCCGTCGAGAAGGAGAAGAAATAGAGCCTAGTATAGTACGAGCCGGCGTCGACAGCGAGGGTCATGAAACGGCGGCGGCGACGGTTGCTGGAGACATGTACGCGTTATGAACTGGAGAATATTGTGCTGCGATTTCCATGGGCATTGATCGTTGCGAATGGAGAGGAAAGGAGTCGGGGACTGGTCGAGGTGTGAGCACGAGTTGCGGGGGGAAAGAGGGTAGCCTTCGCCGGCCACGCGGACGGGGTTTCTGGAGAGAAAGCTTATTCCCAAAAGGACGAATTGGGCGAGGCGCCGAGCGCGGGGAAATCCGAGGGATGGTCTGCGACTTCGTCTACGCTTGTGTTACATAATCGCACACCCTGTTCCCTCGCCTCCCATGAAAATCCAACGAAGCAGATATATAAATCAGCCCCGAACGGCTCTCCCGCCGAGGCCCCTGCTCGTCCTCCCTGTCCCCCCGCCGCCCGCCCTCCGTCGAAGACATTGATCCACGCGCACACGCGCCACCATGTCGCCACACACCGTCTTCGACGTCGAATCACCCGCCGAGGACGTCCGCGACGCGCGCCTCAACCACTGGATATCCTCCCAACACAGACTCGCCCTCCCTGATTCAGACGAAGGTCACGTCGCCTGTCGCGAATCAGCTCTCCTACCGGACAATTTCGATGACGACTTTGTCTTCCCTGTGGCCCGGTACCAGCCCTGCTCGGACATCGCAGAGGAAACCGCCTGTGCCTCCAATTCGCGGTTCGAAACGGCGTTCACCTGCTCACGTGACCAGATTGTACCCACGCACAGCGAGTGCAGTGGCCCCGACCTTGAAGACGAGGGACGCGACGAAGCCATCGAGGTGCTCATGCACGAGATGAATTCGTGGAGATTGCCCAGCGGTCCGCGCCACGAACACTCCCGCTCACTCTCGGATCGCGAGAAGGTATGTCTCGCCACACCAAGTTGGGCCACAAATAAATGACTTACCTTGCCTGACCCTCTTAGCCTCTGCCCTCCGTGCCAGGAGAAGAGCCTGCTCAGTCGCGCGACTGGACGCAGTACATTCCCTTCCAACCCTCTTCCCCTCTCTCGACCGGCTACTCCTCGCCCCCGTCATCGCCCTCCTCGCCCATCGGCAACTCGTTTGCCGCTGAAGCCTTTCCAAGAGTTCGCTCCAAACCATCCATTCAACATTTGGCACTCAGCACGGACGCCCCGGAGTCGCACCCCGCCGAGTACTCCCCTCGCGCACTCAACAACTCCGCATCGTACGCATCCCTCCGGAGCCGCACAAAATCCACCCGCTTCCCTTCCATATCCACCACTCTCTCATCCGTCAACTCAAGCCTGGATACTCCCGCTCCAGGCTCTCTATATGGCGGCAGTTCCCCTGCTCTCCGCCATGCAGTCTATATCCCTTCTGAGCCTCCTTCACCCACCACTCCAACTCCGACCCCCCTCGGTTCCAATACACCTGCCCTTACTCACAAATCATCCTTCTCATCCGCGTTTCCTCCTACACCCTCTCCGGGAATGTACCCATCGTCTCTTCTCCACTCTTCTCTCCCCGTTGTGGAGGACGACGACAGTGTGCGCCATTTCGATCAAGGAACGCCTGATGGGCTCCTGAACGTGTACGCGGGTGGTGGAGCTGCTGCCTCGAGATGGAGCGTTGCCACCTCTGCTAACCCTTCGGGCTCTCCCTCGCACCCAGTCCCCCTTCCGTCCACACCGTCCAAGCCTCTTCCGAAGGTCAAATCAAAGCCCAGCCTCACCCTCGTCGACAGCGGCTCTCCCAAGGACAGAAGCAGCAAGTCCTTTAGAAAGCGAATTCTCTCTGGGCTGAAGTCCCTTCGTTCACCCACGCTTTCCGCCGCTCCTTCATCCTCGTTCACTCAAACCACATTCCCCCCCTCACCGCCTCTCACACCTCTATCTGACCCTTTCCAGTCTGACGGTATGGCTCTCACGCCTTCACAGCAATATTACTTCTCTCCTCCTCCAACCGCTCCTCAGTCGCCGACCGACTCCGACTCCAGATTTATCTCGCAATCAGCACCTTCAGCGCAGTCCGGTTTGTTCGACATGCAGGAGGAGCCACAACAGAATGAGACAGTCCACGCGCACCGTATCCAACTCCCATATACTCCAAGTATGAGGAGCATGCCTCTGAACAGCAGCCTTGGTGTCGACCGAGAGGAGAGCACGATATCTGCGAGCGGCTTCACCAGCGCCAGCCAATATGGCTATCTCAACTTCCCGCCGCCCACTTCGCCCAGTCGCAGTGCTAGTCTCTCGAAGCGCTCATTTGTATACGAGACGGACGTGGATGGTGGTGCTGGAACGGGCACAGACGGGGGCAAGCCCAGCCTCGACTGGAAGAATATCAGCCGCAGTAGACTCTCGTTCGGTAGCGTTGCTAGCGGGAAATCCACTATGGGAACAACGAGGCGACTCGGTGGTATGGGCAAGCCGAAGAAGTTGCTCGTCAGTGGGCTCCCCGTAACCGATGCACGCGCAGAGGAGGCGATCAGGACGTGGTGCGAGGTTCGTTGAGTTTTTCGCCGCTAGACCCGTGAAGCATATAAGAAGATTATTGACTTACCTGCCTGTACGTGTAGAGCTTTGGTGAGGTTCGAAAGATCTCGCACAAGCCCAATGGTGTGCTGCAAGTGTCATGGAAGAAATCGTCTGTCGCTGATACGGTGAGCACGCCTTTTCTGCTGAGTTACCCTTTTATGGGACGCCACGCCCCGTCCACGTTACCTTTTGTTCGCCCGTGACATGAAATTCCCCGCGCGTATGCCTATTCGGGATCTCTGTCACTGACTCGTCGTTTAATGTCTTTTCCTAGGTCTGCCGACTTCAAGCTCAGGTTTTCATCGAGGGTGCAGGTAGCGTCGCGCTTTCGTGGGCTTCTAGCTCGAAGCGCGTCTAGCTTGCTCGCCTATCTGCTCTTGATGATTCCTCCCGGAGGACGCACGACCGAGTCGACGACATCTGCTACGAGACTTCCAGCACGTCTTTCAAGCTTGCCACCGTTTACATTCCGTCTTCATGGCCAGCACCTCCTCAACGAGGGCACTCCCTGCCGGCACCGATTTGGACTTCGCTGTCCCATCGGCATTGCCTGTAAAACAACCTCAGACAGTCGCTATTCTTACGCATTCTTGCGTTCTGTCTACTTCTCACCTATAACCCATTATTTGCCTCGCACAGGCGCGTTATAGGATGTATGTTTGCTAGATCTCTCTTTTATTGTTCCCATTGGACCGAAATACTGTAACACAACGCTCTCTGTATGCTTACTCTGCCATTCATTTCTAGTCACGCTCCTTGCATCTCGGTCTCTGCTTTCATCTTTACTGTCGCATAAGTGTTCATCGTTATCGTTGTTCTCAACTTTGGGCTTTGGGCCACGTGCATGGGTTTTCTGCTGCATCTCGAACTCACTTTCAAACACATCCGCATACACACACTATATCTCTATGCATCCCAACATACACATCCTACCTCGATCCTTGCCTCTCATTTATGCTATGCTCGCATCTCTGCTTCAGCTGTCCACATTCATTAGAACTCTACTCTTCCTTGCGTTTGCGTTCTCTGTCACCTCATTTCGCTCTTCGCGTTCTTCGGCCCTTTCGCGTTCGAAAATTATCCTACCTTCGTTGTCGCTATAGTCATGTTTAAGCCTTTCATTCGCCTCGCCTCGCCGCTTGCGCTCGAAATCTAGTCATACCACAGATTTATTTTTTGATGTTGCGCATAGGCGTGTCTTCATTGTTCTTTCTGGTAACTTACCTGCAGTCGCAGTGCGTCTGCCTTGTTTCTGTTGGTCCGCCTTACTTTGTGTGTATACACATCTACTTCCATCGTTCGCGTGCCTTGTGCTATCCGCATTTCTGTTCTTACCGTTGCTTCCGCTGATATATGAATCTTTCGATAGGCATTGCATTGTCGCTCTTCAAGGAGTCTAAGGAAGGAAGGAAGGAAGGTTTTCCTTACTCGTCATCTCGTCGCTCGGATACCAGTTTCCATTGAGCGCCGGAGATATGGACTGCGACACCCATCGAGTTCATTCCCCGAATACTCTCTTCAGCGACCTCTTTCCTTGCGGCTCAAGCGACGCTGCAATTTGTGTCCAAGTGAACTCCAACGGCCTCACTGGTCCCACGTATTTCCGCCGGGCTTGCACTTGGACCTACAAGTGTAGATGCGTATCCAGAGCGTTCGAGAAGTGACAACCTGGGATGCATCACAAACTTACAACGCAGGTCCTGTTCTGGATCGTTCTTCTCTCTCTGAGCCCTTCTTGATCCCCGCGGCGACAGAGATACCCATGTGTCATCCCCGTCAAGTACGCTCCACGGATTTCCTTCTCCCGTCTCGAAGAGTTCCCTCGAGAATATCTCAGCCGCACACAATGCAGTCGCGAAAGAAGCTTGCCCCGTCCTATCATCTCGACTGAGATGAACTCTCTCAGTGGCAAAGAGTAACGTCAACATCAACCACATCTTGATCTTCCCTGCTTCCTCTTCCCCAGTGTGTTGAATCGTCCGCGAGTGTGACGACTTTGATCAGACTCATGACTCCCAGTCCGCCCCGGCGGAACGGGACGTTGAACGTTGAACGACTTCGGGTTTTCCAGTCATATTTCTGCTTCATCTCTCTGGATAGGGTTGCTCGATGTGCCACGCCTCAAATGGCTCAACGAATCCGTGCTGCCGTTCAGGCTCCCTGATGGCTGTGCGTACGTATCCATGGCCCTTCTTGGAAGCGTCTAACTCTGGGTTTCCACTCTTCTCTGTCGCTGTCAGGCCTTCGTCATATCACAAACCTCAGACCCTTTGATTCATGGAATCGCCGCCGAGCGCTGAGTATTGTCCTGCGATTCCAGGGGAGGCGGCTCTTAACTCCCCTGACGTCGGGCTTCAAGGTGTCAGTGCGGGCGGTCTTGACTGGAAGGATGATCTTGCGGTACACGGGAAATACCGCCGTAAACACCGTTAAAACCACACCGGGAGGCAACAGCAACGATGAGGTATCCGTTGATGAATTGAGTGACCGGCCTTCATACGATTCCGACTGCTCCCTTTTCAGTCTGGTCTTTCTTTACCTCGTCAGAGTCATGCGAGTGGTCTGCTGCTGATTGAGTTCTAGGGAGATTTCATGGAGGTTGTTTCCCTTTTCAATGTTTCATTCATCTCCAGTTGACCATGCATAGATGATCTAATATATCACTTGCTATGGCTGATGAACTTGAAGGCGCCTTCCTTCTATCTGGCTGTGCTCAAAAGTCCGCGGACTCACTGGCAGAAACCGGCTCAAACCTCGCTCTCCTCGTCTTCTGGGTCCTTACCACTGAACGCATTCCTTAGACATGGGCTTCCGCTGCTCCTTCAACTGCTCTCCCCGTGAACTCCGCTTCTAACATTGTCGGCCCCGAGGTCGTCTAATATCGACGTCAGCATGCCGTCCTTGTGCCTTGAACTTCACAACGGATCAGGCAAGTTACATGTCCTGCACGATTTCTGCATCATTGAGGCACAACTTCAAATTTAGATCCCTGGAAGGGCCACTCTGTCCCAGTATATCCCCACGACGACTACACAAAGAGATATTCCTCCCAAAAAAGACATAGGGGTCATGCGGGTCGCGCGCGGACCTCTAGAATGGAATCTTACCCTAAGATGATATCTGTCCACAACTACAGTGTTGGTGGACCACGGACGCATTTCTGATCTTCAAGCTCCAAGCTCCAAGCTTCAAGACTGGAACGCTGGCACACGGTAAACTGCGATATGCATAACCTTACTTCCCAGAGATTTGCAGCCAACCTCGTCCGTAGGCATAGAGAAAAAACTATCAGAAGGAGTCATCCTTCGGCGAGGAGCATGAACATTCCAAAGACCTGGAAAAGTCGGGAGGAATCGTCTGATGGATGAGGCCAATATTTCTTGGCTGTTAGCTGTTGGGTACACGGTTATGGTGTCTTGTATACTGGATCCAGCGAGTGTGAGGCTTTTCAAAGCGTAGTGTGAGACGAAGCTGCTGCTCATCGGTCGTCCCTTTTAGCGTCGAGTCACTAACTCCACCCGCAAGGCATGAGTTTCTCGTTTTGTATCACTATAAAAGCAAGCGAGGGAATCTTCTTTATGTTGCTTCCCATCAAGGCAGCGTGGACTCAAACAAAAGGGTGTTATATCTTCGCGGATCACATTCTCGGAAATGGACATCATTTCACGAGTCATGCTTATTCCGAGTCTTTACCACAACACTCGACATAATCCCTTATGCTTCCATTCCCATCGCGTCTTGCTTTCACCATTAAATGAAGTGAACAGTATCTCATAGTCGTAACTCGATGTTCTCACAAGTTGCTTATCCTGCCGGCTACTATGTTCGATCCTTCCCATGGCGTCATCGCCGAACAAAACGCCTACCGAGGTAACAGTCGCTGTTGCGCCAGGCAAAAGCCGACATGGCTCCGTCGAAGCCTATAGCAGAGGAAAGGGTCAAGATCGCCCCTCAGTTTGAATCCGAGAGAATCAACCCTCTACACACTTAGCACTGTAGCCTACTTGGAGCCACCGCTACCCCGCTTTTTGAGGCCTGGAGTGTCTTCCATGACATTTTTGACACCCTGTTTCCAAACTTGAAGCTCTTTCTCAAGCCTTACCACCATTTCTCTGACCTCCCTCCCGACCTCCCCACCGTCATTCCTTGCCCCGAATCCGACCTTCAGCTCGCTTCTCGCTCGAACGAGCGTATCGTGTGCGGCCTTTAGCCGAGCAGGACCACTTGGAGGGAACTTTCGGTTATTTGCATCCGGCGCGGGGGAGGGCTCATCGACTGCGAGGAGTTTGCCCAATTCAGCGATGGCGAGAGCGCGGATAGGATGCCCCGGTGTAAGGATGGTTGAAAGACCTGCGACCGTGGATGACGTTGCAAGGATGAGATTGTCCAGTGCTTCTTGAGTCATCGTCGATGGGAGAGTTGCGAGCAGAAGAGTTTGGTGCAGACGGGTGAGAGCCAGAAGAGGATGAGAAGAGGGCGTCAGTTTAGAGGAGGTGAGGATAGGAATAATGTTCGTAGTAAGCTGGAGAGCCTTGGCAGTTTCTATGATACTCAAATGTGAATTCAATGCCCACGTCCGAAGTGAAGGCATCACGTACCAGTTAGTTGAAGTGATGTTGCCTTTTGAAGAGCCTCCTGACCGACTCGCAATGCGTCGAGCACGGAATCTGTGGAAGATACAATAGCCTTGCACTTCCCGCAGCGACTGAGAGTATTTTCTGGTTAAACATGTAATTGGCCGTCAGTGTTCCGCAAATATCCGAATACGAGAGAATAAGGATCACCTTCGGTGGGTAGAGGGCATGTTCCGCCGCAATTTTTGGGGCACCAAATAGCTTCGCGAAGATCCATCCCGTCAGGTTGTGAGCATAAACTACACTTACAGGTGAAGTTGTAAGTGGTAGTCAAAGCCGCTTGCCTGTGGCCTCGCGGCATCGTCGTGTCGATATACGCGGTGAAAATCTTGGGGCCCGAAGTAGCTATTTCAGAATGGATGTCCGAGAATATTTGTTGGAGCTTACCTCCTGATCCGGGGCAATATTCTTGATAGCGACGACCTGCATCTGCGGCTCTTGCTGGGATGGGTCGGAGGTGGATCTCGGGTAGACCACGACAGCGTTTGGATCGCAAGAGTGATTGATCAAAGCTACTAAGGGAGAAACTGAGACGCCCAGAGGTGTCAACGATGGTGCAGTCAAGGTGATTGAGTTCGTGATAAACTGTAGACGCAGGTCAATATCAATCCACGAAACAAGTGCGAGGCAAACGGTCGTCTAACCCGCGAAATGAGGTCGACGAGATCGGCCGCAGTGGTAATGCCGTATGCCCCGAGTTGTCCGGGAGCATCGAGTCCTAGGTATTTCACCACCGCATGGGCAAGATGGGTGTGTGATTCGTAGGTAGACGGTTGTAGGTCCTTCCTATCTTTTGAATCGGCATCAAAACATGAGTTCAGCTTGCCTCCATCGAGTTTGTACATGGCGCGTACGAGATTGCAAGCCATCGACCTCCTTAGCCTATAGAGCGCAAATTAAGATAGATTTCGCTGCTTCAAAGTCGCAAAGAATTTCCTTACCCAGGTACTTGAAGAGCGCAATTTCTGCTTCCTCCAGAGTAACCGACCAAGGCACCGGATGGGTTCGGCAGGGATGGACACGTCGGGCGAAGGAGCGTTAGCAGCCCATCGTTGTATGGCTGCACATTCCGGCTTATGCATTGTCCAGTCATTGTTCTGACAAGCCTAAAAATGGGTGTATCGTGAGTGATGAACCGACGCGAAAGTTAGGTGGTAAAATTTCTTACTGTGCTGCAGTACCAAATGACCCGACACCGAGTACAGCGCTTGAGTCCTGTTACCGGCGCAGGAGATGTGCAAGCAGAGCAGTACAGCTCCAAGTTTCGAGTTGATAGTACATGGACGTGTGGTTTCAAGGCCATCAGTGTGGCGCCTGGATGGAAGCAAGATCGTCAGCTTATTGCCCACCAAATAAATAGTGTGGGGGGTCACAAACCGGCAGACAGGGCTTCTCTCGCCCAGATCCCGCGCCCATCAGTAGAAGAAGTACGGATATCGAGGAAAGATGGCAATGCAGCGTATAATGGTTCAGATTGTATCTCAGCAACCTTCTTTACCAGCTCTGTAGACATCTCTGAAGTTTCCTTAGAACTCTGCCCATCTGCAGATGTCGCAGCGATCGTACTACCAGAGACAAAAGATTTCGACTCTTTGCTCTTTCGCTCGGAGCGCAAGTTAGAAAACGACGACATAGAGATGGTAAGACGGGCTTTGTTCTACTGTAGACCTTTTTAGGTGACCAATATGAAGAGTTGACGTCAAATGCGGAGTTTGAATAATGATGTTACCTTCGAGTGGCGTAGCTTTTCGCACAAGACCACTCTGGTCATGCAAATGTTACGGATGCGTAACCGATTTGTGGGCATTCCTCTGTTTCATAGTACTGTATGTCGCAGTGTTGGCACTTCGGCACTTCAGATCTCATTCGGGCGTGAACTATGAATACTTCGCTACCTGACCGTAGTACAATGATACCCTCTTCTTATATTCCATCAACAAACATCAAGTAACATAGAGGCAATACAAACACAACAATCCCATCCGTTATTCGTTATAGTAGTAAGAGTAAGAGCTAAAAAGCTACAGTCGTTGATAATTCATCCTTAGTTAAACCGCGCCACACGCCCCAGAGGCAAGAGAAACAGAAGAAAGACTCGAGATAGTCGTTTACTGAGCGATGCTCATCAAACTGCCTACGAAGGTCAAGATCTGTAGGGAAGGTAATGAATGAGCCTCAACGAAACTCGCACACAGTTGATGAAAGGTAATTACGAGACGGGGACGAATGTCGACGATATCCTCAGGTACCAAGAAAATCAACGCATTCATCTTCCTGGCAATCGAGATGGCCAGTTTCGCTGCAGAGGGAACGTGTGTTAGCTTCAGTCTTGATCAAGCATATCTCACACAAAACCAACCGTTTTGCCTGCGGTCCTCATAGTCGCCGTTCTGATCCACATTGATGACCATGGTGGGGTCAACTATTCCAGGCTGAATGGCATCCAGGAGATCGAGGAAGAACAGGCCAGTGGTAATAGACGGGTCTTTGAACGACCGCAACGGTTTCACGTTCGGCTTTGCCTTCTGAGCCGTTGTATTCGCCCATTTGAGGATCTCCGTATCGCTGATCGGACGGCCTTGTCCAGTTTTGGAAAGAGAGGTCAACGTCTTTGTGATGCTCATCCTAGTATACCGAGCATTGAGTAAGAGCATCAGGTTATAGAGTAAGCGAATGACGCACCTCATGAGCTGCCAAACGAGACCGAGCACCAGAGTCTTACTCCCATCGACAATATCCGCTCCTTGGATACCAACCAGATGCATGCCACTGTTCTTACCCAACTCGACCGCATAGTTCGTGTTCTCCACCTGCTTGAACCTCGACAAATTGCTCTGGTTCGGTGTCACACCTATCTCCTCCTCTTCCTCGTCCCCGTCAAACGATTGTCGCACTGGGGATGTGACACCGCCCTTTGGCTTCGAGACTCGCCTCCAGATGACGGAGCCAGGGGCGATTTTATCGAACGCTTGCAGGAGGATCAGGCCATCCTTCAAGTTCTCGAACAAGTTGAATACGGCTGGGTCAACACCGAGCGAGTTGAGCCAGAGCGTGAAGACGCGAGCCTCGCGCTCTCCCTCCGCGTCAAAGTCCTCGACAACCCCGTAATCTTTCGCTTCTTGTTCGTCGAGGGGAGCGAGGCCGGGATGCGTGTTGAAGAGGTTAGCGACGAAGGCGAGGTTAAGGCGAGGGTTACCGGCGACAAGGGAGGAGGGGGTGAGATATTTGCGACAACCAATGGCAGCGGCATTCTGGAGAACTTCTTCCGCGCGTTGATGGAGGTCGCGAGTCTGAAGAGGCGCACGAGAGCATTCATCGGGTTTGAGCTGGTTAAGTAAGACGGTGTAGTTCTCGCCATCCTTGACGTCTTTGCTGAAGTTGTTCACCCTAGATAACGAGAATTAGTATGAGACGATATGATGCGAGCACAAAGATCAAGGTAGCACACCTCCTCGGCCATCCCGCCTGTTTGAGGTGGTAGTTGAACCATCTCAACAAAATTTGGTCCGGAGTCAACCGCAAGAGGTCTTCAATTGTTTCTCCCTCCTCACATAGACGGTACAACTCTGGGTGCAGCTTGATATCGATCTGGCTGAGCAACCCTTTCCGGATGATTTGCCAGATCAGGCCGAGAATCAGATGTTCTGTGCCCTCCGCAATATCTGACGGTCCAATGTTGACGACGGAACAGCCAATGGCTTTGGTAGAAGAAATGACGATGTTATTGTTCTCGGTGATCTTGAAGGCATTGAGCGGTTTGCGAGCGGTAGGTTTGTTGAGAACACGCATATCGATGGTGTCGGGGACCGAGTCGTTTATGAGTTTACAGAGAATGAGACCATCACGGCATTCGTCGAAGAGTTGCATGGTGTCGGTGGGAATCGGAATGCGTTCTCCTACGTCTGGGTCGTCTTCCAAAATCTACGCAAAGCATGAGGAAGAGCTGCGAAGCAGGAGTAATGGAACGTACGCCATTGATGTGATTGGTGAATTCTCTTCGTTCATCCTCGTTGATCGTATGGCTGACGTTCGCGTTTGAGCCTTGCACTGTGACCTTGCCCGCCTTCGTAGATATCGACGATGTGTTGGACCGAAGCTTTACGTTGAGCTGAAATGTTGAACAGAGTCAGTCTTGGGACATGAGGGGACTATGTCCGTGGAAACCGATGACGCACCTCGACCCAGTCTTCAAGCTCAACCTTTCCACTGGCATCGACACTGACGTGCTTGAGCGTCTCACGAGCACGGTCGTAGGACTCTCCCCGAGATTGCAAAGCATGTAGTACGGATGCCTTGTCAATCCGTCCAGTGGAATCTGTGTCGATCGCGCTGCTCATCCATACGGATATCGTCAGGGGGAATTGGGGATATGTAAAAGATGCAGACGGACTTGAAGCGATTGATGAGCTCAAACATCTCATCTTGAGTAACCTCTGGATATTTCTTCTGCAGTCGGATGGCTTGCATGTTGTGGTGAATGGGTGGGGAATAGTGGGGGCCTAGCGTAGACGGTGAGTGCGTACAAATACTGCACGCCACCTGAAGTCATCGCCATCGCCGCTTTGCGGAATTCGCCGACGCCACAGCCGCCGCTGCGCCGGAGCTCGTTCACCGCTCTTTCCCCAAGACTTGCTCAGCACTTTGACTCATGGTTGCCTTCCTTCTCCGTCTCCTTCTTTTCCTTGTTTCCTCACTTGGGAAGCCCATGCATTGCCGGAGAACTCTCATAAATACGAAAATCGGAAACTCAGCAGTACGTCAAAATGACCCTCCTCTCACAATGTACCTCTCACCCAGATGGCAGTGAGAGGCGGAGAGGCCTTCAAGTTGGCCTTTTCGGTGCACAGTCTTTCCATCATGATCTAATACCTTGCCCATCGACTCGTGCGTACTGCTCTTGGCCGCAGAACGGTGAACTCGCCCAGCCTATGTGTCGTTGCTGTGCCCTTATTCTAACTATCGAACTTTCGCAGCATGCATTCACGGCATCCGGTCCTCTCGGATATATATTTTCAAAAGCACCCTTTCTGAACCGTAAGTTCGCGATGACACGGAAATCTAATTTTATAACGATCACATGGGTATATTGTAGCATATGTGAAGATCGACGGCATGCGGCTGCTCATGTCGAGGATCTTACAGGAAACTTCCTACGCAATGGATCGAGCCTCTTTATGCTCCTCTGAACGAACGCGTGGGACAAAGGAGGTATTGGTTTTTTTCTGCCTTCTTGCTTCATCCACCCGGATCCTCTGCACTTCTCTCTGTTCTGCTACATGTCGCCTCAGCCTTCGGCGCTTCCGCTGCCTGCTCAGTCCTTCCCCCGTTCTTCCGCCGTTTCGGCGGAGATGGAGATGACTTCTGACCCTTCGATATAACGGGACAGAGATGGAGAACGAATATCCCATTTGTTAGTCGACGCTATAGCCCCGCTCAGAGTCAATCCTCTGCGGTGAACCGTGGGTGGCTGTCGCGTTGCTGGAGGTTGCTGGTTGAAAGGGCTTGAAGAACGACACAACTGGGTGTCAGGTGACGAAGAACAGTGCCAATGTACATTGTACGGGTCTTCTTGATTTCGAGAGGCCCAAGGGTCGACGTCTTAAGTTCGACCCTTTGTTACTAAAAGACAATAGGCGGATTTGCGTGTCAAATACGACGCGTGATCCGCGCCGAACACGTGCCCACGGAAGAACCCAGTGCCAACTTCGCCAAAGGGGAACAAAGCATTGTCCATATTGAGACGGTTGCTGAGGCACCGATATCAAGTCGCGTTCCTGTTGCTTGTACACGACCCTGATCGTGAGGACAGACTCGATGGAAGGGTCACAAAGGCTTTCTTTGCATCTGACAAACAGTCTGTGCAAAGATATCTACTAGTCGATCGCATAGCGATTGCCAGAATTCACCCCGTGTCTCTGGCAGAATAGGAAGACAGGAATGGAAAACGGAGGGACTCGACACTCGAATACAAGCTAGGAAAGTGTTCAAGGTGCCGCGAGGCCGTCTAAATACTCGATCGGTATCTGGCACTCTGATAGTAGATGGGTGACACGAGGGCACCTGAAGTAGAGAACAAAGGTGATCGGCATGACTGCTCATGCCACAGCTTTTTCACGGCCCATCGCCATCGTGACAATCACTTTCAGTAATAAAAGACCTTCATTGTTCGACGGCCACGACCACTACAAGCTCCTCGATCCGACCAGGCTAGAACACATATATAAGGTGTATACTGAGGAGAAAGCAGACAGTATACCACCCCAACAGATCGACGATATCCACAGTCCAACCCAGCCGGAGCTAGGGAGGATCAAGTAAGTTCCAGCGGCTTCCTCTGTACATTCCCACTAGCAAGTCTTACGCTCACGTTTCTCTCCTTATCAGCTGTCAACAACGACCTCGAGCAACCCCAAGTACCGCATTTACAAGATGGCTCCGTACGAGAACACCCGCAAGAGATCACCACAGAAGGCAAAATACGACGCCAACGCAGCTAGGCGAGCTGATATTCTCGCGTTATATGGACCCGCTAATGCTGACCGTGTCACGATCGTGCCCAGTGATACTGGAAAGGGCTTGCGAACGATATTTCCCCGAGAGAACTCACTCGTAGACTGGACGAGTGCCTCCGCCCCTCAAGCTACTGGTGTTGTCCCTAACATGGCTACCGAGGATGAAGAGGACATGAAGTCCGAGAGCTCTAGCGAGCGTTCTCTGACACCAACTCCTTCGCGACCATTCGGCGGCACATCGCCTGTGCAAGGAGCACGCAGGCAGCTCTCGCGAGAAACCACGATCAAGGCCTGTGACAGCCCTGGACTCGGCGAGGAAGAATCTCGACGAGTGTTTGGTAACTCTTTCGGACGCAGCAATGGGTCATTTTTGGCCAGGGATGGTGGTTCGAGTGTTGTTGATCCGTCGAAGGCTCGGGAGAAGCTGTTGAAAATAGAGCGGAAGGAAGCGAGGGAAGAGGCCCGACAGATGATGAAAGAGCTCAACAACAACCAAGTGGAGGTTAGCAAGCAGATAAAGCTCACGAAGAATAACCTTGCGGAGATGCAAGCGAGGATGGCTGCTTTGGAGAAGAAGAAGGCAGCAATGGTAGGAATGATGGCTTCGTTGAAGGAGCCCGGCAATGGCTCGAACAAAGGAAGCGGTACGATCTCGACTTTTTCGACTTGCGATGTCGTTGTGAAGGAGGCGGGATACGAGGGCTCGACGAGGACTAGCGATCTCAACCTCATGGACGAGGCTGATTTTGGCAAACCCGGAAGAGAGACAGGCTCTCGGGTGGACATGCGGCACAGGATTGTCATCCCCTGAGAGGATTCTGAGAAAGAAAGAGAGCGGTGTTTGTACTGTATAATAAAAAAAGGATGCCAGTGACTTGTGTAGCAAGTGCTATGGCAAGGGCGGCGTAGAAATGTATTTTAGCGAGGGCCACATTCCGGTGCCACAGCCACGTGTAAACAAAGCCACGTTCGCACAACTTGTCGACTCTTTGACGATTTCATCCACGATCTCAGACTTACCATCGCCTTGACAGGTTCATTATTCCTCTCAATCTTTGACCCAGATACAGCCTCACAGCAACGATACAATAACTATAAAGAAATCGGTGGTACAACACAGAGTGCACGGGCCCAGCCAAAGGAGGCTTTACTCGAACCTGACCTTTCGAGCCCCTCCTCCCTCCTTCCTCGTCTTGACGGCTGATGATGTACTATCAGTCATATTATTCAACTCAATACCCTCACGAACCTCCTCCAACTCCGCAAGCCACTTCTCTTTAGCAACGGCCACCTTGCGCTCGATCTCCCGCTCGACTTTGCTCTCCTGTTCTCCCCTTCTTCGCTGGTACTCTGCACTCATACGCACTCGATCCCGCTCGCTCAAGTCTGGTTTGATGATAGTGGCCAGAAAATTGGCCTCGATCTGACTCTGCTGGTCGGCCCTCGCCTTCCGAGTGTCGACACGTACGCGCTGAGCAACCTCCTCGAACCTAATCCCTGATGAATGTCGGGAGACGTGCTGATTCTTAATCAGGTGGGTTGAAGACTCCTTGAGCTTCGCATGTTCCCCGATGTGCTGCTGATATGCATCTTGGAGAAGAAGGCGAGCTTGGCGATAGACTCCTTGGAAGACCAGCAAGTGCATGTCGGTCAAGGCCTCGAGCTCCATCTCATCATCAGGCAAATCTCCGAACACCTCCCACCGTCTGCTCTCGAGCTGTTTCTGCGCCTCTTCCTCAGCCCATTCCCTGATGACCTTTACGTAGGTGAAGAATCCCCGCGACCGCAGGCGGCACCTCTGCTCATCGTTGGCCTGAGGAACCTCCGCGAATTGCAGTGCCTCCCTTTCGAGTTCATCGTCCAACGTGACCTTGCTTGAACTCGCCTTGGCGTTGGTGGTGTTTCTTGGGCGAGGCGCAATAGTGGCTACAGTCGGCTGATGTCGGCACGTCAAGAGCGCCCTGAAGCTGGAAAAGCAGATCTACTCACCGTTGTCGCCGACCGTTTAAGTGGCGGGCCATGCGGCCGTTCGTGCCACGGCAGTGACGAGATTGACCTCTTTACTGGTACTGGGGGCGCTGGTGGGGCTACTACGACATTTATCTTAGTGCCTCTTCTGCGTCACGAAAAGCTTAATTTACCTTCAATCTCGTCGATGTATCGCGGCATGGCCATGATTGCTTCAACGATGGCCCTCTCTTCCTCTGTTATATTTCCGGATGTCCAGTCGCTCTCGTCAAGCTTGGCCACCCGCAGACGCCACCTCCATTCGGTCTGAGCGCGCTCGACGAACGTGATCAGTGCCTTTCTCCTGTCATTCCTCTGCTCTCTGCGACGCCACCCTGATCAGCATTCCGTACTCTTCTGAACTCAGCAGAGAAACAACGAAACACATACCTCCATCTTCCCTCATCGGTCTCGTCCTTACCCTTGGCCTCCATCACCATTGCAAGCGCGCGATCCAATTGGCTACGCTCCTTTGCCAACGGTATCTTCATAGAGTCCCAGAGCTTCCGGACCTGTTTGCAACGCTGGAGCGCGTCGTATGAGGTGCTGACGACCATGATGTGCAGTCCAGGACAAGCAGTTATGAATATTGAAGTGATTGAGGGGTATGGAATGTGTGAGATGACGGTGGCGGTATAAGAGAGACTTGCGGAGAGGGTTTATGGCCCGTTCGAGGTATTGGGCTATCCGCTATTAACTCGCACTCACACGTGCCCAATGACATCGCTTTGCGCCATCATCCGGCACCGTTCCTTCCAATCGCAACCCATCGCCTTCAAGCATCTCTGGACCTACTTCATAAAACAAAGGGCAACAGTTACTGACGCACCATCTGAGACACTTTGCATTCATCCAGCAACGTGTTATTTATCCGCGTTGGTTTCAGCAGCCCCACAGCTGTCGGTGTGCATGTGTTGCGATTATCTACATCAACACGTTGCAAACGTTCGGCGCACTCGTTGTTCTCACTCACAAGGGCTGCCGCGTCCGTTTGAACACAGACCGTCCTGAAGCGTTAATTGACTTCTCGCCATTCGTCCAACGCACCGCCCGGGAGAACGCGAACTATAACCTGTGTACGGAGGTGCTTTGTGCCTAGTCAAAGACGATGAACTCATGCTGTGTTACATTTCTAGACCTACGATCTCTAAATGAGCGAGATTGGGCGATCTCGCATAGTCATACTTAGGTCAAACCGCTTCTGCATTCACAATTGCAGCCATTTTCGAAGTGACGTGGTCGTTGGGCCTTTCACAAGCCTATGCGTTCGCCACTCGACTTAGGCGGTGGGCCCGTCGTCGGATAAGATATCGTTTTTCCCTGACTATGCATAGGAATATACTGCCGCAACCAAAACACACTAAACTAATTATCGATGTACACGGAGACTTACACTACACAGTCGTACCGCCTGAAACTGCAATATGAAGAGGTACAAATAAAGAATACGTACGCCACCTTCACCAGCCTATTGAACATCAACCCCACGAATGCGCTAACTTCGATCGTTTGGGACCAGACGCCTTGGCCTGTGGGGCAGAGGAAGCTGTATCGTTCTGAGAAGATCCTCCGGCGTCCACCCCCATCTCGCGCAAAGCTCTCCTATGATCCACTCATCGCCCCGCTGGGACAATTTATCCCCGATATCGTCTCTAGTGCAGATTGATCCACGGCCAGGCGACTTGGTCGTGTCGTATTCCACAGCCGCCCATTCGATACGATCAGTGATGAATGGTCGTGACACTTGTCTCTGCTTTCGGAGGCGTGGCTCGGGTTTGGGGTTTAGGTGGCGCAGTTCAGGTGGCGGTGAGAGTGTGATAGAAGATGCGTCTTGCAGAGAATGTCAGAGAAATAATTAGAAGTGAGAATTTTTGGCGTCCACTACATCAGATACTCTCGTACTCACCCAGCTCTTTTTCTAAGGCGCCGCCCTGACTGATATCCAACTCGATCAAGGGAGGAACAGGTTTCCGCTATAAGATGGTCAGATTTATCAGTACTGTCCGTTTATACGTCCTTGCAACATTCCACAGCTGACCTTGATGTTCTGTCGCATTGTAGAGCGGGCAGACACTGTGCGAGAGTCAACCATCATTTCTTGAGGCATGTATTCCATTTACTTACCGGTTGGTGGTATGTATGCCGTCGTGTAAGGGCTTGCCACCCCCACCGCCTCCGCCACCAATAGTTGTGAATCTCGCAGTGCTCTCTGCCATGCTGGGACCCCACCTGTCCTCGATGATCCCCTCAAACTGTCTGCTTGACGGGGTCGAGCTTTAGGTAGAGGGCGAGAGGGACGTGGAACCGCGAGACGGAGGGTGCTTCGCAATAGAGACCACACGTGGCGAGCAGTTCGTCGTTGACGACGTTGCTGGTCAATGGAAAGGAGACTGGAGGCTGACATATGAATATGAAGTAGCGTCTACAGTTGGTGGGGGAAACGTCCAAAACAGACACAGACGCGGCCTTATAGGGCTTTCTGACATGATGATGTACGTCCTCTCGCACAGCAAACATGCTGAGCTGAGCATAAAGTTGACGCCTGTCTTTTGTTATAGCCTCACCTCAAGGAGGTCTTGCTCCAGTACACGTCCCGATTTAGTCAGCTACGACGTCCTGCAGTCCTACTCCAAGATTTTCTGTGGCCTCGCGGATGCCTGCATGCAGGAAACCAAATCTCTGAGACGATCGGTTGCTACAAGACTTCTTTGTGCGCAGCCATTTTCAGCGTCTCTTGCACTAAACTTGTACTGATTATCATCACCAGTCTGTTTGTGGAGTATCACATTGACGCACCTGTGATACCCCTCTAGCTTCACGTCCGATTGTGCTGCTGAAGGCGTTAACCACAGCCATTCATCTCGCGTATCGTTTCAAGCGTCCAAAGAAGCTATCCTGACCACGTCATCAAACATGGCCACCCGTAAAGAAGTCTTGAGGAGGGCTAGATCATCTACAGTCTGTAAGATTCTAGTCCCCCAATCGTTCTAAGTATCAGACCTCATTCTGTTCTTAGATGTTACTTAACAGGAGCCGGCCGTCACTGATAAAAGATGTAATCCATCCATGTTGTTTGCTCTTTATCAGGATACTATTTCAAGATCTCTCCGCTGAATGTGGCGTGTCTTGACAAGGGGAAATGGTTGGATATATTTTGAGTACTGGTCTACGCGGTGACTTGGAGCTTGGAGTACATCTTGCGGGATAAATTCGCCCCCCAGGCCACCCGCAAAGCTCGAATGTTCTGTCAGTGGGTTCTTCGCAGCTTTCGCTCTGTCATCTGCGGTGTCTTGATCCTTAAGCAGTCCGGCTCCCTAAAACCTCTTGAAGGTTTTTCTTGATGAGTTCGGAGTTCGAACTTCCGTTCGCCCCGGCAAGCAGTGACATTAGCGGCGCATCGCGGGCCGCGGCTGCTTTGCCCCTTTGAGCATTCTTGCATCATCGTTCACCGCCCTTGCAGCTAGTACAAGCCTATACGCAGAGTCACCTGGGAGAAGTTTGCTGCTACGAATGGGCGATATCTGACAGTATTTGTGTCTGTCGCGCCAACGATCTTGCTGGAAGGGTTCGGCTCTGTTTTCCCTGGCATGACTTGTTCCAGTGTTATCCGTCGCCGTTTTGCGAGCTCCAGCATCCTCTTATATTTTCCTCAACATGACCGCGGCAGCCTTCCGATTCTCCTCTCCTTATCTCGTAACGTTATCTGATCCTTCCCATTGCTACTAATACCCTTGGCTGTGAGGTCGTGAGCTGAGGACAGTACTTCCGGAATACACTGCCAGTGATACTGCCTCACCGGTGTTCTACTACATTATCTCAGTAAGTAGTTTCGATTAAGCATGATGGTCATATCGTGTCTCATATCAGTGATATCTGATAATACACTACAGCTATCTACATGTCGACCCAGAAACCTCAACTGCTACCTGTCCCAAATCGGCTACCGACGTTCTGGCTTTCAGAACCTGATCCTTCACTGGAGAACGCCCGTACGACTGATGAGCTGCCTCCTTCCGTCGATGTGGTCATTATTGGTAGCGGCATGAGTGGAGCTATCACTGCGTACCATCTCTTCAAAGGCCAAGATGACGCCAGCCCCAGCATCCTGATGCTCGAAGCAGCCGAGACTTGCTCAGGGGCTACAGCGCGCAACGGTGGGTTCATTCTGATGGAAGTTTGAACCACTGAGTCTTGATATTTCTTGACTGTCAGGTGGTCATTGTGAGTATAGAAAACTACGTGCTGTTATTTTGATGGATCCCGTGCTTATACTCTCTAGGCAAACCGATGACTTATTACGGGTTCGAGGGCTTCAAGACCTCCCTCGGTACGGATGCGGCCAACGCTATCATGGACTTCGAAGCCTCCCATCTCCAGCACTATATCGATCTAGTTACTGCAGAGGATATCGACTGTGACATGCATGCCACCCGCGCATGCGACGTATACTACGGAACCGACGAGGCGATGGCTCAGAAGCGTAATTTCAAGACGAGACAAGCAGAGCACCCTGAGTTCGTGAACGTCAAGGGTGACATGCGCGAGATAGAGGATGTGGAGGAGCTAGAAAAGATATCTGGCGTGAAGGACGGGAAGTGGGGAGTAACGGTAAGATGGTGTTATCTTATCCAAGTTTTCGTCGCCTCATGCAAATATTGTACAGTTTCCTGCTGGTCATTTCTGGCCATATAAGCTAGCCACCCATCGTATGGATACTTTTCTCTATGAACCTGACAGTTATGCCGATAGTACTTTGTTTAGTGATCAGGTCGTGTGTCGCCAAGGGACTGAACCTTCAAACGCATACCCCAGTGCAGTCAATCCAGCAATCGGACAAGGAGGGCTACTGGAATGTACAGACTCCCCGCGGCCAGATCACAGCAAAGTCTGTGGTCGTCGCCACGAACGCATACACGAGTGGTATTCTTCCCGAATTTTCTACTCGGATTATACCTGTACGAGGGACTGTATGCAGTATTACTCCAGCACCATCACATACGATTGGATCGAGTCCTGGTCCTTTGAAGTTCACTTACGGGCTGCGTTCGAACCCCGGAGAAAATGATTATATCATTTGTCGTGGCGGGAGAGGCAGAGTACCAGTAAGTCTCCTCCAGAGCTCGTCGTGGCTCGTAGATCTGATACGCGATAAACATAGGGCGTGGGGGACCATTCCATCATCTTGGGAGGAGCTCATAGAGCGGTCCTGAAGGATGTGGATGCGTGGTACAATAACATACGCGATGATGAATACATTCCGGGCGCGAAGGAATATTTCGCAAATTATATGAAGGATCATTTCGTCGGATGGAGTTCAGAGACGGGAAATGTAGATCAGGTATGGTCTGGAGGTAAGCTCTCTGATTTCCTTCACATAGTCCATCTTACTCACTAGTAGCACCACAGTCCTCGGCTACTCAGCGGATTTGCTTCCATACGTCGGTGAACACCCCGAGAAAGCCGGTGTCTTCGTTCTTGCAGGATATACAGGGTAGGTGGTTTTCAACCATTCACAGGCACTCAGCTCAGATTCTTTCTGTAGGCACGGTATGCCTCGCATCCCCAAGTGCGGTGAGGCAATCGCCACACTGGTCAAGTCTCGCCACAGAACTGGCACCATCACAGCTGAGGCTCGTGACAAGTTCTCGGAAATCATTCCTACTCCGTACTTCTTGACGCAGGAGAGACTTGACAGTCGTAAGAATGCGATCTTGCCTGCTACAAAGAAAGATAATGTAACGATCTAAGACTCGATATCAATGCGTACAGCACACTCTTGAGTCGAGAGTTGTGTCTCATACTATATATGCATCATCTTGCAGTTGATTTATGCGACTTCTACCTCCTACATGGTCTTACTCATGCATACACTAGTTCTTCTCACCCCACCTCTCAATAATCGCCTTCGTCAACCCAGGAAGATCATCTGCGACGACGTCCGCTGCTCCGAAAACTCCTTCGCAAGGATCCTTCTCGTAGATCGTACAATACGCCGTATCGAAGCTGCGCCGAGTATCATTAGCAAGTATGAAAATATGGCGTTGAGGAACCATCCAGCAAGGTGAACACGCACCCAGCCAAACGAGCAGCCTAGGAGAATGGAGTGACATCCGAATCAGCATCAGATACAAACATTCGACAGGAATTAAGAATTACACTGCAATCCCAGGCGTGTGCTGCTGCGAACACAGTCACTGACCCCTCCAAATTCGCCCCCACCTTCTCCCTCGCCATCTTATAAACCGGCGCCTCAGGCTTTCCCACACCGACTTCGTCCGCCGACAAGATCATCTCCGCCGGCATATCGACCCCAGCCTGGTCAAAGTATCCCTTAACACGATCGGGGCTCGCGTCCGTGCAACAATATACCTTGAATCCTGCCTCGCGCAGATTTTGAAACATCTCTGGCATCCCGGGTCGAGGCCTCAGTTTGCGGTAAGAGGCAACGAGGAAGTCGACGTCTTCCTGTGTGGCGAAGGTGTGTGGCGAGGAAATTCCAGCCTGGAAGAGGACGCGGAAGAAGGTCTGCTTGAGGATGGACTCGTAGGTGGCGTATTTCTTCATTGCAGAGAGGTAGACGTAGTCACGTTCGGCCGATGACAGCCTGCAAAATCGAAGTGTCAGCCTGGCGGAAATATTGCAGAAGGTAAGCTAGTGCGGACCATGCTGCGAAGAGGAGTTTGTAGGGTACCCCCTCAGCCGCAAGCTTCTCTCCCAAGAGACTGTTCAAAGCTTCATAACCGGCTTCATAACCAACTTCAAAATATCAATTGCTGTTAGACTATACATATCGTTATGGTTCACATGGGGGGGACACTGACAGCATGTCCCAACGACATCGACTACACAAAAACAAGAACAAGTCAATTATCAGCCAATGATCCACACAAGCAAGGCTGCACTCACACACAACAGATCTGGAAGCCATGGTGTTACCACAGAGCGTCTCGCGAGAAGGCCAAGAGTAAAAGGGACAGTCGAGAGATTACAGTGTGAATGAAAGTGGCGAACTATGTATACTCGCGATAAGCATGTTCGATTGACGAAATATATATTCTGGTTACCATCGATCGCGATGCTTCGTGCTCGTGAGCTCCCTGAATTTGCAACTTGAATGGTGCGCGAAGGTCTGAGAGGTTATCATGCAGATACTGGCAAAGCCGCGGCGAAGGTGCTACAGAGCAGGGGGGCGACGTCACACGCGGTCAATTCAGGCTTGTGGAGGAAAGGAGTAAAAGAGCCTATTAGGTGGGAAGCGTCGGTTGACTTGTCGAGATTGAGCTTTCCGGTGTCCTGACTGATCGCCGGGAGCTATTTCGCCAATAGCCCAACATTCGCTGACATATGTCAGCGAAATCGGGAAGTCGAACAAGATCTGAGAGAAAGGGAATCCAGATTCCACAACGCAAAGCAAAAAACAATACCACAAACATACATCAATGAAGGAGCTCAGGACGACAGACCTCAAGAATCGCTCTCAGGAGTCGTCTCACCCTCCTTTTCCTCCTCAGCCTTCACCTCATTTGCCTCGCTAACATCCTTCTCCTCAACCTTGAGCTCTTCAAGCACCTCCTCTGCAGGAGGAGCAGCCTCGCTCTCCTCCTTCGACTCTTCCGCATTATCAGACGCGACAGATGGCGGCTCAGTTTCATCTTGCGTCGGAACAAGCGCAGCCTCCACTTCTGCGGTGGAAATGTCTCCATCGTTAGCGACACTCTCGGCGGTCTCCTTCTCCTCGCGTTCTTCCTCGACGAGACCCTCATCTTTGTCTTCAGCCTCTGTCGCATCTTCCGTTCCTTCAGCCACGGTCGGGGCATCAGCTGCGGCTTCCTCCTCTGCCCCGGTGACCTGTTGCTCCCTCGCCAACGCCGGATCAATTCCCGAAAACTCGTCCGTATCTTCCAACGATGGCTCGGCCGCCTGGACCAGACTATCCGTAAGGTCGTGCTCCGTTGTCTGTGCAGAAGGGATATGCGGAATGTCCATTTCTGTTGGCTCTCCGGATGACGAGACGGGAACACCGTCGACGAGGTCCGGGTCGATCTCAGATGGAGCATCCTCTATGGCTGTATTCGCATCAACGGGATCATCGTCGACCTCTGCGGCAAGTTCGTCAGAGGGAGCTGATACATCTAGCGGTGATTGAGCTTGGGGGTAAGATTCTTCTTCGTTGGCTTTTGCGAGCTCTTCGGCGACGGAAAAGGCCTCGCTGTAGACCATGGTATCGGTTCTATTTCGCCCCTTCCACGGACTTGGATTTCTTTGTACGTTTGAGTCCGTGGACTGTGGCTGCTCCTGCAGACTTTGGGAGTCGTATGATCTGGCGAGTCCAGCAATCTCCCTTCCTCGTTCTTCAAAGGACGAATCCCCGCCCTCTTCGCTACTGGCGCCACCAGTATTATGAAGCTGAGGCTCGACGGCGGCGCCAAGTAAGCGCGGGGGCTCGACGTCGTTGTTTGAGTCCTCTCGGGATAGACGGGGTGGGATGACGAGGAATTCCGGGGGGACAAGCTCGAATTTGGACGTGAGTGCGAGGAATCGGGCGTAGAGGGAAGATTCGGCCTCGGCTTGTTCGAAGATTTCGCGATGGTGGAAGTAGGCGTGGGCAAAGATGCGGCCGAGACGGCGGGCTAGGGAGCTGAAGTGGCGATGAGAGGATTGGGGGATGGATAGTCTGCCATGCTGATCAGTACTACGGCTGGTAAAAGCGGTCTGAGAAATCAAACAAAAGAGAAGAGCTTTGTGCACATCTGGTCCATGTCTACGCCACATAGGCGGAGGACGTAAATGGCTTTAGTCGACCAGCAGACAATGCAACCGCAAGATACCGAGTCCTATGATGCAGGTTCATCGGCGTGGCACAAGCGAAGCTCTATTTCTGAACGCGGAGAAGGCTGAAGGATGCGTCCCGCGAACAACCACGGTCTCATCCGTAGTAGGCATATTGAAGAGCGAAGCGGACAAACCTTGATGGGAATGCGCGAGGAGAGTTAAGAAGAGCAGTTGCACTGTCAACAGTATGAAGGATGTAGTCGATAGCACAACATTGCTAAGATCGAAATGTGTTAGGCCCTGTATGAAAGTCCATGATTGTCATGCTTACCTCCATAGAGCCGTCATTACCATGGGCCACACAGAGGTACAGCCATTCTCCAGCCTTCATCTCCGGACATGACGCCCGTGTGCATTCCTGCTGAAGCATAGTGATAAGTGGGTGAGATAGATCCTGAGCAAGTCGTCTACGAGACAGTTAGTTGATAACTCGGACACTCAGACAAGTCGGAATGAACGAACCGTAGTTGTTCGTAAATCCAACACGCCTCGTCAACGGCAAAATCGCTCTTGGCGGCACCCTCTGCATCCGCCGGAGCCTCTGAACTGTCATCCCCACCACCGTCCTTCCCTGCTTTGTCGGGGACTGACACTATAGCATCAACGTCATGAATATCGAGACGAATGAGGAGGGAAATATATTCCTGCAATTGAAAGGCGCTGTCGAGGGACGAAAGTGGTGGAAGACTTTTTACAGGGTAGAAAGTGGATATTCTGGAGCCTTTGAGCGGACGTTGGGGAAGTACTGTCATCGTTGCCGGGAGTGGGTGAGTGGACCAAACTCACTCGAGAACGCGTCTCGCTACGCGACTGCTTCATGGCCGGCACTTGCCGCAGAGCTTCCATGTTGTTCCCCTACTTTTTTGTCGGTTCATATTCACCAATATTTACGCAGGGAATCCTCCATGTGCCTCATGCTTTCATTCTCACCAATCGACATGAAAATCTGTGACTTGCTCTTTCTGAGGTCCACATCGTTCCTCTGAACTGGATATGGAGGTCGCCACGGCCGTCAGCTGACTTCCGCTTCTCGAGAGCAATTATAGTCGTTATCAATTGCTGTCATTCTAAACTTGAGCTTTATCGCTCCCACCGACGACTCTAGACGTCTTCTCGTACCCTTGAGAGCTCTTAAGCCCTACTAGCCAAACGTCGCTCGTTATGCTGTCCTACTTTTCACATCGCAAGGCATGGTATGTCTTTGAACCCCTATTCATCCTACTTTGTTTCTGGTCCCGACATTTCCTTCCAGCGCGTTCAAGAAGAATGAACGGGAAACCAGGATCAAAATCCTGCCTTCCGAGTTTCACCAGCGCATCACAGACCGCGACAACAGCATCCTCAACCTCCCAGCCGCAAGCATTATCTCCGATGTACAATCAGGCGGTCTTGACCCAGAGCACGTTCTCCTCGCCTTTGGGAAGAAGGCCCTACAAGCCCACGCCGAGACAAACTGTCTAACGGAGGTCATGATTTCCAGGGCTCAAGTATGGGCCAAGCAGTGTAATCGATCGGGTCCTCTCGCTGGAATGCCCATTAGTCTCAAAGACAGCGTTGGCGTGACTGGATTCGATGCCACTGTAGGCTATTCCGCATGGGCCAACAAGCCTCTAGAGAAGGATTCGGCTTTAATCCGACTTCTGCATGACGCGGGTGCTGTTCCGTTTGTCAAGGTACTTCACGATCTCGCCATTCGTCGAGGGGTTTATATTGAATAATGTATCTTCGAAGACGAACATCCCTATCACCTTGCTCGCGTTTGAATCCAGTAACGACGTCTGGGGACGCGCCACCAATCCTCACAACAACGAATTTTCCCCAGGAGGCTCTACCGGCGGTGAAGCCGCTCTTCTCGCATATGGCGGCTCACGACTTGGTATCGGTACAGATGTGGCCGGCTCAGTTCGAGTCCCCGCCCACTACAGTGGCATTTACACTATCAAATGTTCAGCATACCGTTTTCCCAAGTCTGGTGGCGTGAGCGGGATGCCTGGACAAGAGGGCATACCCCCTGTTTATGCGCCCATGACCAGGACGCTGGAAGACCTGGAAACCTTCTGGAAAGCGGTCGTCTCGATGAAGCCATGGGAGTATGATCCATCTGTGCGTACAACTGTTTCGTTCCGTGATTAGCCACCGTATTTGACAATCAATATCTTTCAGTGTGTCCCGATACCTTGGAGAGATGTCGATCTTTCGAGCAAACCGATCAGATGGGGTATCATGTTGGAGGACGGAGTCGTGCAACCCTCTCCGGCTTGCTCGCGCGCGCTGCAACAAGTCATGACGGCGTTAGTCACTGGAGGTCATGACGTAGTCACTGTGTATGTCAATTCCCTCTGTGCGGTCAGTCTCCGTGCAGCGAACTAACGTCCGTTGTAAAGTCAACCACCTAGCCCCTCCGAAGCTCTCAAAATCGGCTCTTCGCTGATGACAAATGCCTGTACATAAGTCCCCACCCCCCTTCCACTCGAGGACATGCTCAATGAATCTTCCCTCCCCTCAGGTATAAGTGCATGCAACCCAATCCGCTGGTCCGAATCGAATGACCCCGGTGTCAGCCGTTTCATGGGCCCTCTCCGTCTCCCCCGTCTCTTCAACATGTTGCACTCCTGGTTCTACCGCTACATCCTGCGCGATCCTCTCTACGCGGACCTCATCGCAGGATGGCACACCACATCTGGCCAGGAATTCTATGCCCTTTGCGCGCAGAGGGAGAAGTACAAGATCCGGTGGCATGACTGGTGGAAAGAACAGGAGCTGGACTTCCTACTGACGGTCCCGAATGGGATGCCGGCGATGAAACATGGAGGAGGCAAGTTGGGATGGAAGGCGTGCGGATACACCTTTTTGTTCAATGTGGTAGGTATCACCGCGAATGTGAATGTGCAAGGAGGGTCACTGACGCAGATGCTTGTTCGGTAGCTCGATTATTCTGCTGGCGTTTTACCTATCACGCATGTCGACAGGACTTTGGACGCGCTCACGAAACCTGTCAAAGCGCGTAACACGATCGAGAAGGACGCGTATGCGGGCTACGATGCTGATCAGATGCATGGGCTTCCTGTGGGTGTGCAGGTGGTAGGGAGACGCCTTGAAGAGGAAAAGGTATTGGAGGGCATGAAGATCATTGAGGCTTTGTTGAGGAAGGAGGGCAACGCTTACACTCTACTGGAGAAGTGAGCTTCTTCCTGAGATGAGAACTTCTGTGATATATTGAAGCAGCACATGTAAGAATATATAATGCGGGATGATAGGACGGGGATATATGTCGCTCGGGTTGTACGGAGTATGGATATTTGCAGTGTGCGTGTGATTTAACTAGAATGTACAATGAGGGTACGAGCCTAGTTCGTTCGTGCTGGTGGGGTATGGTAGAGCAATTATAGGCCACAAAGCCCGGTCAACGAGAACGAGAAGAAGAATTTGGGACGATGATGCGAAAGCAGAGATTGAAGAGCTAAGTGTAGCCGAAAAGTCAGAATAAGCTTGATGAGGGTAATAACATGAAGTATAAACAGTTGAACAAAACGAAGGAGGTCAACACGCATAACCCAGATTCCGAAAAGGAGAAATTGATGTCCATGCAGAGATTGCCGTGAAAGAGGATTACTATCGCCGTGAATATGCTTGTTTGATGGTCACGTAGCCGTTCTCTGCTATCATACATGCCATACACTGACTCTACCACCACTACCGAGGGCCGATACTACGAATAGAACTCGACGAAACAAGTTCATTCGGACTGCCCAAGGCAATACCCTTCGCACTACCACTTGCACTAGAGATCGGTGTGTTACCTGTAGAGCCTACGGGCAGGATACGGACACCGCTCGTCGCGAGCCCTACTCGTTCGGCCAGGCCCACGGTGGGCCCGGTGTCTGATGGTGCAACGGAGATGGGAGGCAGGGGAAGACTACGCGGTGGGCGCGATGCGGTCGTAGATGAAGGGGAATGACTGTAACTGCTCGGTGCATAGCGAGTGGGGTGTCTCAGAGCGGAGGTTTGAAGGCTAGCCAAGGGTGGCAATGACGGAGGGGCTACTTGACCCATGCTCTTCAACGAAGGCACTGCAGGAGACGACGTAGAGCTGTGCAGCAGCGTAGATTTCGGAGCAACGGGTGACCGTTGTGTGGAGGTGCTCTGGGATCTGCCGCGAGACTTGATTTTGAGGGGTAGTGGCGGTGGCGGGGGCACGATGAGAGTTGGACCCAGTCTGCGCAATTCGTGTGGTTGCAATGGTGGAGGTGGGGGGATCCAAGCCGTGGATTTCGACATATGATGCGAAGAGGCCTTGGCACCGGGTGCAACAGTCTGGGGTAGAGGTGGGAGCTTCGGCGCAGAGCTAGACGAGAAGCCCGACGAGGACGACCACCCTGTTGGCAGAGGAGGTTGCGGTATGTTCAGCGTGAGTGCAGAAGAAGGATGCTGATGAGATGCCGTCCGTGCGGGTGATTTCGACCGTGAAGCCTTCGCGGCAAAGGGCACGTTGGGGAGCTGCATATCGACGGACGACAGTGAGGTTTTGGACAAAGACGCGGGTAGCGACGATAATGGAGGTATGACTGGCGGGATCTTCGCTCCATAGGGCGACGAATTGTCCACTGTTTTGGACCTGCTACGATGTTTGATCCCTCCTTGGGACGCTGAAGACGTCGCACGTGCTCTACCACCTTTCGACTTCGTCGATCCAGCTGTTGTAGGAGGCATAGGTGGTACAACAGCCGACTCTTTCTCTTTGCTTGTCTCCGATGCTGCGACGGAGGAAAGCGATTGCGCTCTTTTACGCTGTTGGTGTTGCTTCATGAGTGCGGCAGTCGGAGGAATGATAGTCAAACTAGGTTTTGCCACCCGTGCCTTCTTCGCCTGTTCCGTCTCTGAAGACGTCGACGTAGTTGAGGTGGCACGTAAGCGCATTGCATTAGCACCGGTCAGCTGCGAGGGTACTGCGGCATTCGATGAAGCGGAGGTCTTTGCCGACTTTTCTGAAGGTGCCGCGAGAGACGCCGCGTCGCTCGTGGTTCGACTGCGAGGTGGTATGCTGAGCTTCGCCGGAACCTGAGGAGACGTAGAAGTTGAGAGGGCTGAAGTAGCTGAAGACCAGTAGACAGAAGATGCCCTGGAATCAGGAGTAGTGCCGACACTGGTGGTAGATGGTCGACGACCATCGACGATAGCACCAGCGCTCGACGCCGTTACCAAACTGGCCGCAGAAGGTCGACGGCCATGAGTTGCACCAGTGCTCGAAGGTGGGCATGATGAACTTGTGCTGACTGGCGTCTGAGGAGCAGACCGGTCCCGATCACGGTCACGGTCGGAGTGGCCAATCACAAGTGGCTCTCCAAAGGAGTCTATCACGTTGCGAGAGGCCCATGGGGGCAGAGCAGTATCCTCCTTCCTTGCCCAGTCGACAGGGCGTTGATATCGAGACAGACGACCGAGAGCTTTGATGCTTTCCTTCATCGGATTTGGGGATTCTATTGTCGGTAGTGTGGGTGTTGGAGGGAATATGAGTACGTCGTCTTGAGAGGCCGGAGAATCCGAGTTGCTCAGCGCAGGCGAAGAAAGCGTGGTAGTCAATCGCTCCCTTGATCTCGACGGGTTGGGATGGGTAAGGTCTATCACATCGGAGGAAGGTGGTCGTGGAGGGATGGCATGTATTGATGGGCCTCGTCGAGAGTACTTCTCAAAAGTCGTGATAGGTGTCGAGTTCTGCCGCCGAGGCGTTATTCTGGAGAACAAGGGAGAACCGCTCTTGCCGAAGGGATTTCGAAAGATCTTTCGACCTTTGGACTGCTCCGCCGTCGAGGGATCGTTCGGATCCGAAGGTGTGATATAGACGCGGTCAGGAAAAGATGAGACAGACAGCGCCATCACGTCAATTATACAGGCAGTGATCGTCAATTGAAATGAATGTGAAGGCCTGGCTTGGCCGTGACGGGTGAAGGCTGGTGAAAGACCAGTGAATATCTACAAGTCCTTCGTGTGAGTAATGAATGTATAGAGTCCACGAGAGCTGGCATGCGTACGAATATGTGCTAAACTCAAGCGCGAAACTCTCCAGGACCTGACTCTGGCTCAACGAAGGATGACTGCGAGGAGTCTGAACGTGGTTGTCGCCTTCAGTTCGAAAGGTGATGACCGGCACCAGTGGTTATCATTCACAAGGTCTGGAGACGCTTATATAGATGGATGAAGTGGTCTACTTATAGGGTAGTCAGAACGAGCATACTCCTGATGCATAATATGTATGAAGACAGGTAGACTCACCGAAAGCGCTCCTCCGGTGAAGTGTCTCAATGGTTTATGGACGAGGTCGTACAGCCTGAGACATGGATTCGTTGTCAACCGGACTACCCGTTATCAAGCGCCTAAATCCACCGTGAAAATCCACCGTGGATCCACCAGAAATAGCAAGGGGAAGGACGCAGCCGAACGTAGGCACAAAGACAGGACATGTACTCACCTCAGACAATGTGAAAGACTGGCTTTATCGGAATGTTTGTTTCCCCTCCACCAGATGGGATGATCGCAGGCCTTGAAGAGAGATGAAGCGACGCCCGCGCCGACGACCGTTGAGTGGGAAGGAAAGAAAACGGACGATCACGAGAACGCGTTCGTCGCGACTGTTCGCCCTGAAACCAACAAGCTGTAGTAATTGGGTGCCTGATGGATTGATGCCACAATAGCAGCTTGAGGGAAGAGACTGTGAAGTCCTTAACGAACAGGGCGATTCAGATGAAGGCTGGATGTGATGCTGGCAAACAAAAGAGAGACGAGTCTTCTTTGACGGGTACCATCTCTCCTCGCTTATACCATTGCGGCTTCTTGGGCGTATTGACCGTCTACTTCCCTGATGCGTCGCTACCTGAAGGACGGTACCTAGTAGCTTCCCGGTGGTGTGGTAACCCCATAAGGCCTAGGGCTGGACGCTTTAGCCCTTCGCTATCGGAGGACGGTGACGACCCCTTGTGAGGATTGAGGTTCGACTGAGATTGAGCGTTCATGGTCTACAACTGAATGTACGTGCTGGAGAGCGAAGGCAGTTTTCTAGCAGGTGTTCGAGAGGTGGAGGTATCTGGCAGGAGACTCCGCAGTCGCTGCTACGTTCGAGCCTTCCGCCACAAACCAAAATCTCGGAGGCAGTGGTGCCCATTTCGAAGTATTTAATGCTTAGACCTGCGGTGGCAATGTATTCCTTCCTACAAGTTTCCATGACCAGTGGCATGCGATATATGATAATTGATGCCTCGCACAGGCTCCGTATGCTGGTTCTGTATCATCTCGCGTAAGGTGTTGCACATCATACACGATAATTTGATTCTGTGTGGGGTCAACTGGGATGAACGCTCAATATGATGGTATAGAGAACACCGCATGGTGGTACAATGCCGATGCTGGTAGTTCACATAGAACACAAAAGTTATCATTTCGAACCAAGTTGACCATCACCCAACCTCCTACATAGCAATATGACCTCGTTACGAATCACCATTTTCAGGACAAAGTCTTGATCTTGATCAGTGCTTCGTCAATCCTCTCAACATTGGTTTGAAGTGGCGCAAGCGAGAGACTTTTGTGCGGGTCTGTGCCATGCCGAGGTAAGAGCATTTAGCGAAACATATAAGTAGAAAAAAACTATCGTACCGGCAGCAATGATTGGGTCCTTCAACCAGCGCATCAAAGTGGAACGCAAGGGACCTAAGAACGACTTCTCGATATTGCCAATCAAGTCTGGATCTCGGATCCCAGTCTGTGGTAAAGTAAACACTGTTATTGAGCACATAGCAAGCCTGACCGAAAGAAAAGACTGGACATACCATGTTATCCGCATCTCGCAATACGAGGACATAGTACAAGCCGAGACACTCCACCAGTCTTGCCGGCTCAGTCGACTCCAGAAACGCATCCACCTCCAGCTCATTCACGAGCAGATCCGGTGGATCAGCCCTGAATACGTAGTGTCCGACTGTCTTCAGTAGAATTGGTGATAGAAAGACGTCCGTCCCAGCGGCGACGTTCGCCTTAGCTTGAAGAGCGCGTAGGAACGATGTCTTCACAAGGCCGATGGCCGCGGAACGCATCTGCGGAAAGGCTTCCTCCGAGGGCTCCAGGAGGTCTTTAAGGATCTGGAGACGGAGGGCAGGAGGCGTGGCGTCGAGCACAAGGTGGAGGAGACGGAAGGTAAGGTGGCGGGTAGGTGGGTCCGGGTGCGCACAGCAGAGGGGTGGGAGGAGTGTTGTCAGAGGAACAAGGATATCCAGTGAGATATCCTGGCGAGGCGTCGGTGACGGAGGGGTGGCGGCGGACGCATTGGGGTCGATGATGGCCATGAGGAGGAAAGCGAGTGATTCATCGAGCGCAATATTGGACTGAATAGACGTCAAAATAGCGGGAAAGATAGTGTTGAGGTTTGCCACCGTGGGCGCGATTGCAGGTTGTACGTGGGCAATAAGGACAAGTGACACGATGGACGGGGTCGACTCCAGGACTTGTGCGGTACGACCTAGGGCCTCACACGCTTCCTATGGGTCAAAAGAGCTGAGCATGATAACATGAGTTTCATCAAAGTAATGAGTACCAATGTTTTCGACATGGCCTGTTCACCGTCCTCCCAATCGGGTTGAACATTGTTACGAACCATCAGCCTAGGATAATATTTCTGGAATGTCCTTTGTGCGATCGAACTGCAGATCTTCTCCGAACATGCTTCGATGACGACGTCCAGAAGAGTAGACATGACAACCTATTGAGCGAGTTAGGCCGTTCCGTTTGCTTGAGTCATGGACGGAAGAGAGTGGTACAAACAGACGACCGTGCGACCTCTTGCGGGTCCCCTTCAGCCATCTTCTTCATCCACAAAGCAGTGTTCTTGACTAGTATTGAAGCAGACGCGATGAGTGCTCTACCCTCGGGAGCCGTGGCTTCCATCGCCATAGATGACACAAGTTGGCCGAGTTCAGAGAAGACAGGCTGTATCGTCTCAGATATCGACTTCCGAGGCTTTAACCGCGGAATCGCTGTTCAAAAGGACGGGATGACCGTCAGCGCGAATACAAGGTGTGGTTGGGTGAGAAAGACTAGCCCACAGCATACAGATTTATCAGGCGCACTAACTGTGCCAAGTAAGATGCATGGCCCACTGAATCCGCATCTTCTTCTTCAAAGCGAGCTTCGAGCCTCTCGGAGAACTCTTGTGCGGTAATAATGATCTCTTTTGGGGAGCAGGAGTTGGCCACCAACGAAAGGAGCTCATCTACACCATCTTTGTGGCATGACAAAAGGATGTGAACAATGTTCAAAGGATCCTGGAAGTCACATTCCATATAAGCAACAGCATTGATTACCAAAAAATTCGCAGATACCTACCAGTAGAGAACCTTGGTCATTGCGGATGATTCCTGAGATGATCTCCGGTAGAGACTGTCGTGGCGCATCATCATGGACGGCCGAACTGATAAGTGCTGTGATCTCAAGGCTCTTTGACTATATAAGGTCAGTCTGATTCAACAAGCCTCACGACTTGAATTTAGTACCTCGGTATCGTCCAAGGTCGTCTGCGAATGTGAGCACATCTCCAAGTGTTGCCGCTAGGATGACTTACCATTGTGTGGATGATTTGTTGATATTGTCGCAAGCCAGTTCTTATAGTGTGGTGCGCTAGATTCAGATGTGATACTCAAGGACTATACAGAGCACAAGCAAAAAAAAGTCTTGGCCAGAGTTGGTAGTCGTACACTGACGGAGATGTCGATGAGGGCCACAAAACCAGGAACCTTTACCACCCCGGCCGTTGCCGATTAGATGACTTCACGCCACGTTGATTTACATATGTGTCACAATTCTGTGTCTGACGACTGAAGACCAGTCGCAAGGTCCTGCGATGGCGAGATATACTTAACTACGGGTACATCGGGGCAGATATTCTCTCACAATAAACCAGTACATACCCACACACTGCGCACCCACCGATATATTTATTTCGGTGCATGCGCATCTACAATGCATGCACCCTCTTCGGGAAGAGACATTCTCAGAGGCAACGCACACAACTACATGGTCGACAGCGGGAGCAGATAAGCCAAAATGTCCGTAAATAACAGTGCCTATAGACATTCAATAGACATTGTCAGAAGTCCAAGTCCAACACTAATCGAAGAGGGGAGATATTAAAGAACGTCAGAGCGTCCAAAGGTTATCATATGCGTATAGGAGGGTCGTGCGAGTGCGCAGTGAGAGTGAGGATGAGGGGCGTAAGTGGGGGATGGACATAAAAGCAGAGGGCGTGCGTATGAATGTCACGGTGATTGGTCGTGGTGATAGATGGGTGGCAGCGTTTCGACACGACCGAAAGGTACCCAAAATAAAGGTCCGGAGAAGAAGTCCAAGAACAATCCTAACATACCCGAAAATAAAAGTCCGAATGGAAAAACTCCTCTGTAGAGTCACACTACTGTCCTGGTTGAGAAACAATGCAAGTGCGCGCATGACTGCATTCGATAAGGGCGGAGTGGTGCAGTGCCTGATGCGCGTGGAGAGGGGCGAAGGAGGTACATCGAACTAATGCAAGGTTTGTCGGAAGAGGGCGAACCCGGATAGGATCATGACGATTATGGTGGCGAAGATGCTGACGAAGGCCGGGTGTGCGGTATAAGATGAGAGCGAACCGTTGTTGCAACCGCTGCATGACCATCCTGGAAATACGAGCCACATTAATAAAAATACACCGGTTTTGGCGGGTCGGCGAAAATGCAACAACGCACCTGAAGCAATCGGAGTATACGGCTGAGGAGTGTAGAGCGCGAACTTGAGATTGTTGTTCGGTGAGAAAAGTCCCGCGGACTGGGCTGCTCCTGCGCCTCTAGAATCAAAAACCTCCAGCGTGTATGTTGCTTGTGCTAAGGGCGAGTTCGGGTTGGACTGCTGGAAGTCATACACATCCCAGACTACGCTAGTAGCCGTTCCGGGAATGACACCATCGGTAGGACCGACAGGGTATGTGATACCGTTGTCGCAGATGGCGGAGACGGTGAGGGAGGTGGGAGTGACGTATAGGGAGGTGAAGTTCCAAGCGAATGTGATGGGCTGGCCAGACGCAATTTTGAAGAACGCGGTCGACGTCTGCGCTGGCTGAGTGATGGTGATCCCTCCAGCAGCGGCGGTTTTGGGGATGCTGACGCTGGAGGAGCCAGAGCCAGAGGCGGACTGACTGCCACTTGACCCAGACGTCGTCTGCGAGCCTGACGCTGAAGCTGATGCCGATGCTGTTGAAGACATGATGAAGAGTGAGGGGGAGCGACGACGACGATGTAGGCGACTGCGAGGACGAAGGGCTCGATGTGGCTCGACCAAGAGAGCTCGATGGCGGAGACGGCAAGGGCGACCGCACGAAGGCGAGCCGATCCCGTGGCAACAGCCTGGTAACGGTCACAGTTCGCACTCCCGTGACAGGGAAGAATTCGACTCGGTCAAAGCCGCTGAACATACTCAGAATGTTTGTTTCTGTCCGTTCATCTAGCTCGGACGTCGTGCACACACGTCGTCCGTTGTGACCAGCGATACGGACTGTTTACTCTCAAAATCGACTGAGACCAGGTCTTAGGTATATCTATCCACGCGACATCTCGCAGGCTCATGAAATTACGTCCCATTTCTCCCTGGTCCCAGCCCACGAGTTACAGCTCTATCTCTCTTCAACATTCCGTTCCGAGCTCTGTTGAGAGCGATGGCCGACATGTCTCTTGACTCTACCCCCGATTCGCCTTCCGCTGCTCTCGTGCCTCTTGATCCCAACTGGCACCCTATCCTACATGTCTCCAACCAAGTCGTCCTTTACAATCCGACCAATCACGCCTTGTCCATTCACCACTCTGACGAAAAATCCCAACATGCCTCGCGTCCTTCTATATGCCCTTATTGCTCACGTCCAATGCCAAATGACTCCGATGATGACAGCAGCCTGGATGTCGATTTTGAAGATGTCACTTCCGCCTCTCGTGCCCCCAATTATTTCCAGCTCCTCGAGATCGCCAACGAAACTGCCAGTCGACCAGGATCGCCTCCCCTCGAAGTCGAAGACCACACCGATGGTGCCACTGGGACAAACACTTTCAAGCCGGAATCGATGGCCGAGGGCTATTTCAAGGCCTTTTTCCGAGAAGAGGCAAGACTGGGAATGGGCGCCAACGGAAGCGTCTATCTCTGTCAGGTAGGCTTCTCTCCTCTGCAGTGGGGCCGGCTCGTCTTGCATATTTTGAGCGAATGCTGATGTTACTCGTCTGTTTATTAGCACGTCCTCAACGGAAATCCTCTAGGTATGTCTTCAACCGAAAATCTAAATTGTTGTACTGTCGTATTCTTAGTCCACGCGCCGATACAGGTCACTTCGCGGTCAAGAAGATCGCCGTTGGACAATCAAGCAGCTATCTCCTCCAAATACTTCGTGAAGTTCGCCTGCTGGAGACACTGCGTCATCCCAACATAGTAACGTATCACCATGCGTGGCTCGAACCAGCCCAGTTCTCTTCTTTCGGACCTGCTGTCCCAACCTTACAGTTGTGTATTCTCATTCTGCAACCTATTCCCCGGAGTCGAATGGCAGTCAAATACTCATGAGCTGTGCTTCAGTGTTCTTATGCAATGGGCCGAGGGCGGCTCCCTCGACGACTTCATTGACGCTCGCTTGGGCCGACCCACCCATCTTCCTCACGTTCACTCTTCCGGTCCTTCCACTCCTGGTGCGGATACTTCCACAGCCGACCTCAGTGCCAGCCCAACGTCAACCCCTCCATCAGGAGATACAATGTCTCGAGCCGCGCGTATACGGGCTTTCCGTGCCATGCAGCATGCTTCTCCAGAGGAGAAAGAGAGGATAAGAGAGAGGTTCGGACTAGGTTCTGGTGGAGGGTCTTCGAAAAGGCCGAATTGGAAGGCGGTGCATCTTTTGAGCGCCGAGGAGGTGAAAGGACTCTTCTCGGATGTTGTCCAGGGTCTTGCATTTCTCGTGAGTTAATACTAATATATCTTATGTGTCCATCACTAACACTGCTGGTTCGTAGCACGATAAATCCATCCTGCATCTCGACTTGAAACCTGGGAATGTGCTCCTAACGTGGGACGAAGGGAGTCTAATGTACTCATTTCTGTATTCGGATTCTTCGACTAGCGTTAATGTCTTGTCCTTTTCAGCCCTCGAGCAATGCTCTCAGACTTTGGTACCTCTCGAGACGCTATCACCAACCCTCTTCAACGCTCAGGGAACACTGGAACGTACGTCACATATACTCTCGCTGTCAAGAATCTTCAATATTGACCCTGCACAGTCTTGAGTACACATCTCCAGAATCTTTGCGCTCTCCAGACACTGGTATACTTCACCAAGTCGACTCGAAAGCCGATCTGTGGTCTCTCGGCATGATTCTTCATAAACTGCTCTTCTTCCGACTGCCTTATCAGTGGGCATCCACGAACGACCGACCACAGGACGCGTCTCGTAACGAGGAGAACCCGATGGACAAACTGGAAAGGGAGGTATTGGGATATATGGGGTGCGCTGGTACTATCATGTTCTTCAGCTCGGCCCTGACCGTTGTGGGTGTTCAACAGATTCAAGAGCAGTCGCGAATTAGAAACAGTGTTTCTCTCGAGGCGACTTCCTCGCGCATATCTCATCCTTCTTGAGAACCTTCTGCATATCATCCCCAGCTCTCGCCCTTCCTGTGACCGTGTTGTTGCCGCCATACGCGAGGGAAAAGTAATTTCCAATCTCGTTTCTCCACGGCTGTCGCCACAGGTTGTCCGGACGCTGACATTCATTATCCCTTACAGCTCGACCCTCTCACATCCACTCCTCGAAGCCGTAGTTCTACACCTACCCCGCCTTCCTCCCTGGTCCCAGTTATCCACCGCCGCACGTCTCCTCCTCTGCCCTCGTTATCCCCGTTTCCTGATCGATCTGCCCAAACGGCTGTACACGACGATGCCGATGGCAATGCTCGTCTCTCCGAACTCAGTCCCTCTGCTGAGATTGATGACCCGGAATTCACCTTACATCCACCACCAGAAGATATAACAACACCACGGACGTGGGATGACGAGAAGGTTGCGTTGTTGGGCTCCAACGCTTCACACACGTTGGAGGCTGAGGACGTCGGGTGGAAGGGCGCGTTAGTCAATGTGTATAGTGGCGCCACAATCGGTTCCGCTTATCGTTCTGTGGATGCGAGGCGACGCTTGCTGTTCACCAAGACGGTCAAATCGAGTTTGTTAGTTGCCAAGGTACGTGTTTGGATCTTGAATAGCACGCTTGGTCTGCCTGAAGTAGGGCGGTTGACAATGGATTGTCTTATTCTTTCGGAGTAGGTCCTCTCACTCTCATATTTCTGCCCCACTCCGAGGTTTCCCGGCATCAGCAGCGATGCCCTATGGGCCTTATGCTTATTGGTCGGCGTGATTGATACATTGACGGACAGTTGGCTGGTGTCGGCAGTTATGCTTCTTCTGCATGGACTGCTTTTGAGGGCACTGTGTGTTTTGAGCTGAGATGGCTACTGTACTTCTGACGAATTTGCACAGGCTATGATCCGAGGACTGTTTCTGATCCTCCGTCCGTCCCTTCATCATAATGCTTATCTACCACACCCATGGACACATTCACTACTATCTGAACACTCAGTGACGCAATCTATTCATCCTATCATGAGTGTCTCGGTACTCCTTGTCCATCATGAAATACTCTCGAACAATAAAACACGAAATATTGCCGCAGTTACAACACATAACGGAACGCCAGATCCTGTAGATCCGTTCTGTTGTCCTCCTCGCTCGCTGGTCTCGGTAAAGCATCAGGGTGGCCCTCCGCCACCAACCTATCGCGGCGGGCGTTCTCACGTTTGCAGAGGTACCAGTAGGTCAATTGCGCGACAATGTAGATGCTGTGAACGATGACAGAATGAGACGAAACAATTTATTCGTGAGGAAGGGTGGGCTCACCAATAGAGTGCGATGCAGGTGTGCATGGCGGTCGGGTAAAGCGGCTTTTCTGTTGAGAGGAAGAGCTGCGGACCAGCGATGCATCCCGCGGCATCTTCACGTACCGGTTTGCTGCGTCAGTCACAATGTCGAGAACAAGATGAAAGGGGTCAATGCGATGATATACGTACATCCAATGAAGTAAACTGTCGAGACCATTGTCTTCCTCGTGTGGCCCTTGAAGTTACTTGCGATAAGAGACATGTTCATAACGTAGATGCTCGACTCGCATGTCGCTAGCCAGTAACCCTGTATCGCGAATTCAAACGTCGACTTGATCAGCCCGACTCTTCTTGTCTCGTTCCGTCGATGAGAGGAACACAATGTATCTGGCACTTACCCCCGTCAATGCCCACTTGTTGGAATAAGGCAGAGTGGACATCATGATGACGCCAATCAACGGTGGAATGATCAGAAGTGTTTGGATGAAACCACGGCTGTTGGGGAATGCCCAGCTTCCGGCAACACCGGCCCATATGCAGATGAGTTGGAGGCCAGGGCCAGGAAGGCCTATGAGAACCGTCTATGCACAAAGTCAGCATTGTCATGCAAGATGAACATGGAAAAGAGCATGCTTACTCTGAACTCGTCAAACCCTAGACCATTGATGACAATGGAGCCAAACGAGACAACCGAGGTCATGCAGACACATATAGCCCACAAAAAGATGAGGTAGAACTATACACTTGATCAGCACAACGGACAGTCGATGAGAGGTATCAAGAGAGGGAGACGGACCTTGGGGTCCTTCAATGTCTCAATCATCTGGTCATTCCTCCATTCCTTGTGCTGTGCCGACGCGTGCTCTCTCGCTACTCTCTGCACTGCGCATACCCTCTCCTCCGGGGTCAAGAACCAAGCGCTCGCGGGCGCCTTTGGAACGATTATCGTGAGGATGATTCCGAGGATCAGGGTGACACCCCCTGCGATGAGCATTGAAATTCGCCAGCCCGCAATGGTGGCACCTGTGATGGAGCCACATCCGTAAAGAAGGAGTCCTCCAACGATCTGGGCAAATGCGTTCGCGGACACGAAGACGGCTGTACATATAACACAATTTAGCGGGGAGAACAGGAAAGAAATGATGAAGTCTACCTAGCCTATTAGGATGCTCGCTTTTCTTCCACCAGATGGATGTCAATACGACAAAGCCTGGTGACACAGCGCCTTCGGTTACGCCCAGGAAGAACCGAACGAGCATCATGCCGGTGAAGTTGGTGGGCTACGAAGATAATTGTAAGCCTATAGTGTAGCCAACGTTCTTCGATGCTCACCAAGGCTGACATCATCATCACTGCACCCCACGCAATAGCAGTACCTAGGGAAGCCACTCAGTCCTGGCACGGACGGAAAAGCCTCGAGATAGAGACGAACATCCGACGAATATCTTGATCGGGAAGATATGCAAGAAACTCATGATGGGGAACTGTGAAACGAAAAGGGTAAGCTGGATTCTCGTGCGATTTTACCACGGGGAGCGAAACTTACCTCGGAGAGCAGCTGGCCAAAGTAGAATATCGAGGAACACCAGCTTTGATGGCAATTCAATCATCAGTCGATGATCCAAAACGTGAATAAAGAGGATGGAATGGCATGCAGCTTTTGAAGTCAGGTACTAAAATGACTTACGAGTAATCTTGGCCGACGAAGGAAAGATCAATCTCCATCCCAAAAATGGCAGCATAACTGAGATGGTCTTAGACATCTGTAGCAACTATTATGCACCGTAAACAACACACCTGAGGGCTATTTTGTCCAAGTATTCTGTGGACAGCGGGAAAGGGTTAGGCACGATGGAGGCGCTTTGAAGTCCTCCATGAAGAATTACTCACGAAACATGGCGATGAAGAAGAAGACAGTGAGAACGACTCTGTCGATCTTCTTTACCACTCTGGCCTCCAGCTTGGGGTCCACGGCGACATCCTCAGGTTCGACCGAATGCACGCTGGAAGGAGAGCTTGACTTCTCTGGAGCTCCCTTGACCTCCCCAGCACCTTTCTCCATATAAGCCAACGTGCTTGCCATGGCAATGTCGAGTCCGTTCTTTGATAGCCTGAGGAAGGGGTGGAGAACAAGCTTAGAAGACCTCAAGACCTTTGGTTTTGTGCGTTGGAGGAAGGCACATTTGGCAAATTAGCTATCATACTCGTAGTAATGGATATGATAGAGAAACCGCGCTTAGAAGCCATCATATGCAGTTATCACCAGTGAACACTACTATGTATATCACTTGAGCAGAGATAGACACGGGCAAAGAATGTAGCGGAAGGCCAACGGAAGAAGGAACGATGGGTGCGTGACGATAAACATCGGTGTGCGGCAAATGGCGGCGTTTATCCGCGCCATCGCAGCGTGCAAGTCGAGAGTAATTAGGAACGCGACTTGGGTACGAACATTGTCCTCTATCGGTAAGCGGCACGCGTGCCCGTCTCTCCTCCCATTCCTATTCTCATCGTCGCTCTCGTCATGCAGGACACCTCTCTGACCTCTAAGCCCTACAAGTTCCCGAATCCAAGCAAGACTCGACCCGCGATCTTACCACAGCTCGCAATCAAGCCATGGCTACAAGGGCATGCACCCTCACTCGCTCTCAAGAATTGTAAGGTTGTTGATCCGGCCCTGGGAGCTCTGCTTGATGGTCTTCGCACCATCATCATCCAGAAGGGGAGAATCGTTAGCATAGAAAGCGATGATGCGCACAATTTAGAGGATAAACCAGAGGATCTTAGGGAGGTCGATCTCAAGGGAAAGTTTGTCTGTCCAGGTCCGCAATAGTTCTCTACATTGTTGTCCAATCTACTTAGCATTGTCCAGGATTGATCGATTGCCATGTCCATGTTACCGCTGTTCCCGGGGTCAAGGTGCGTGATCGCCGTACCTATGTGACTGTCAGTGATATTGAGAGTAGCACAGAACATGAGCGAGCTCGTCAACATCCCCGATGAATTGACTCACCTGCGTTCAACCTACGTCTTGTCTGGTATGATTCGGAGGGGTTTCACCACCGTTAGAGACACAGGAGGCGCGACCAAGTCGCTCGCAACTGCAATTGACGAGGGTCTCATCGAAGGGCCACGGCTCATTCAGTGTGGCAAGGCGCTCTCTCAAACGGGTGGCCACGGAGATTTCTCACCAGGGGTTTCCGGCGGAAGTGGCGTCGGTTGCTGTGGCGGACATTCTCAGGTATGGTCATTCAGCTTCCGAAGTGGGTTCAAACGGAATCTGAACTGACCATTGATCAGAGTCTTGGACGTGTAGTTGACGGTGTGCCGAACTGTCTCAAAGCTGCCAGAGAGGAGATCAAAGCCGGCGCAGACTTTCTCAAGGTGGGTACTTTCGCTTTCACCGTCAAGACTATCACAAACTCATGGACATTCGTCATAGATCATGGTCGGTGGCGGAGTAGGTGTGTTGCATACCCGCGAAAATAATTGTTCTCATGCTGACGGGCTCAACTTTCAGCGTCAGAAACGGACACGATAGAGAGCTTGCAATATACCGCCGAGGAGATTAAGGCGGTCACTACCACCGCTACGCAAATGGGCAATAAACTGGTATTGTTTCCCTCATTCCACGCACCCGAATGTGCAGCAAAGTTCTAAGCAACCGCGTTAGGTCACGGCTCACGCATATACAACTCAAGCAATCCGACATGCTGTCGACAACGGCTGCCGTGGCATCGAGCATGGTAACCTGATGGACAAAGATTGTGCTATAATGTGAGCATATCCCGACTGTCATTTTTCCTGCTCTACATCACTCACGATACCAATTGCCGCCCATAACAGGATGGCAGCCAAGGGCATCTACCTAACACCAACTCTCTCCTGCTATGGCGCTATGGCGCGTCCTCCTTTCGAAGACTTCCTCTCACCGGACGGCCAGATAAAGAACGAACAAGTGATGGAACACGGCCTCGAGGCGATCAAAATGGCGGAAGAAGCGGGTGTGACGATTTGTTATGGCTCCGACTTGTTGACGTCGCTGCACGCGTTGCAGACGGAAGAGTTTACGGTACGGGCGACCGTACTGGACTCGCCAACTGTCTTGAGACACGCGACCACAAATGGGGGTGAGTGTGGCCTCTTTCTCGGGCTCTTCCATCATTTGTTCTGACCGCCAGAAACGACTTGCGTTACAAAGCCAAGATGCTGGGAAAGTCTGGTCTTTTGGGTACCATCAGCCCAGCCGCCTACGCCGACATACTCATCCTGAACCGAAACCCTTTGGAGGATATCAAGGTGCTTGACCGACCAGAGCTCTACCTGAAGGCGGTCTTGAAGGAGGGCAAAGTGATCTTCAGCTCAGTCGATGGCCTATGACAGTCTACTGCAAGTATAATGCATGGAATTAACACTAGCTGTTGTTTTGAATGAAGATGTTCTTTCAGTGGATATTTTAGTGTGCAAAATAGGATTGGAGGGTGGTATACACAAAACATGTTCACATTAACGACAGTAGGCGACGCATTCGCAAGTACCGATTAAAAGTACAATACTCGTGACACGCCAGACAGGACACTATAAGGAAAAAGAATCTTATGTAGAATTGTAGTCCATCGTGAAAGAGAAAGGCAAGACCGAAAAGAGTTCTTGCGCCCGACGCCAGGCTACTACCCAAGAATATTGCGAGTCCGCGACACTATAACCAGGTTTTTGAAAAAAAAGACCATACATACATTGACTTGTCGTACAAATGAGCACCGCAAGGCACTCGCACCATTATAAAACCATTTAATGAGCGACAACGAAGGCGCCGAAGCTAACGAAGCCCAGGACCCACATAAGGGCAAGCGACGTAAGGCCAGAAGTCATGTCCGCCTTGCGAAGAGCGGCCGAAGTGGAACTGGTCGACGAAGCAACACTGCCTGAGCTGGACTGCGAGCCACTGGACTTGCCGGTGCTGCTACCGGTGGCAGAGGCAGAAGAGCCGGAGGCGGAGCCAGTGGCCCCGAGGAGCTCAGTGTAGATTGCGGAAGAAGTGTAGGACGTGCATTGAGAGGTGGCAGGGATAGTGGGACTATGTACAAGCATTAGATAGAGTGAGGAGTGACTGAGTAGATGAACTTACGTATACGGAATGGAAGTAATCGCTCCGAGAGACTCGGCAGGCTGGAACCAGGTGGTAGTTATACCATCGGAGACGTACTGGCCAGGAGGAGTCATGTCTTCACCAAGGCAGTACTGGAAGGTACCGTTGATCTCAGAGTAGGCAACAGGGTCGTTGTATGTGCAGCCAACACGGTCATAGACATCTGTGGAAGCATCAAGATTATGAGATTATGTCATACAGATAGATGAAAGACTGCGCGGCGTACGGGCGCAAAGCTCGGCAGCACGGGAACCAGCAGGGTCGCAGGCCTTAAAGCAGAAGATGCCATCGCCGACGAAGTAAGACCACTCGATGACCTGGGTGAAGTTGGTCTGGCTGTTGTTGGCGTTGAAGGCAGAGGAATAGAGGAGAGAGCCGAGTGGGTTGCCACGCTCGTCAGCACCATGGGGATCTTCCTCGCCACCCGCGTCATCAGCGGTCAGGTTCAAGGCGGTTTGATCTATGTAGCCAGCGATTTCGACATAATCCGGGGTTTGGACCCTGTACACATACGAGGTGAGCTTTTATGAAAGGGGCTCAAGCTAAGTGTAGACGCACATCTGGATACCCTGGATGGAACCCTCTCTAAGGAGACGAGTACCGTGGACTTTCTTCGTGCAGTAGGCAACCATCTCCTCTTCAACATCCCCGACAGTCTCTGAGGAAACGGGGGAGCCCCAGAGACAGAAGTCGTCGACAGAGTTGATGTAGGCGGTCTGGCACCACGAATCCTGGTTTTGGGTGGTGGCGTTACAGATATTGTATCCTGGAGAGAATATGAACACCGGCGGGTGGGAAAGAAAGAAAGGATGAAAGACAGACCCTGCTGGGTACCACGGGGACCGTCGCCGGAGTCGGCCTGGTACGGCAGGTCCGGCCACTGGAAGTGCTTGGAGGCAAGAGGCACGTCCTCGCCAGTATCCTGAGTAATAGTGTAGACACCGAAGGTATTGGAATACGTCTGGGCGAAGACGGAGGCGGAAGACGCAAGAGCGGCCGCGAGGATGGCGAGGCGGGACATGACAGAGAAATCACAGAAAAATGTAGAATGGATGAGAGGAATTTGAAAGGGGGCACCAGACGAGTCTGGGTGTCGGGGCGGCGAGAGGATGAGGGCGGGAGGGGCGGGAGACGAGGAAGACGAGGAGGAAGAGAAAGAACAAGGTGCGCGCGCCGGTAATATATACCACGCGCCTACCCCGCAGCCGCGCTATTTTAATTCGGGGCTGGACGCGTCCGGCCTCAGGCCTCTACCCCGGTCTCTGTCGGCCACCCTTCCTTGCCTCCTGTCGAACTCGTGAGCGTCTCCTCACTTCTTCCACCCTTCGTGGCTATTTTCCTCCCTGGCCAACGAACCCTCGCCGTGTCTCACCTTCAAGGCGCCGCGAAGTGCCATTAACAGCACGCGAACACTGGTCATTTGACTAGCCTGCCCCGCGCAGCACCAGGGCCTGCGCGTTCACGTCGTTTGCATGTTGCTTCTGCCATTCTCGTAGGTTTCATCGGGTCTGTGCACGGACCGCAGCAGCGGGTCCCGTATGGACTCTCAAACGTGTTGAACACACAAAATTGCAGTGACCAATCGTCCACTTCCTATCGTATTCGTTCCCAGTCTGGTCCCCATCAGTCCTCGCGGAATCACGAACAGGTCCAGTTCCCACACGCAGGGAAGGTCTACGAGGAAACAACGGTCATCCATGCCCGGTTGCAATCCAGCCCCAGTCACAGAGGGAGCGAATGAAAAACGGAAATGACACGCACTTGCGGATATATTGGAAGAATCTCGTTCCAGTATTGGCATACCTTGTCGATCTCAAAGTGGTCTCCTAAGATCGCTCCATCTTCGTCTATACCTAGGATGGCCAGCGTGCTTGAGTTGGAAGGACTATACTTGGGCCAGTTGGGGATACGTGGACCCAGTGTCGGCTCTATTGGGGGGATCAGATCAGGATCAGCGTCAGTGTATGGTGATGCCATCATGCAGAACTCGACCAAACCTTTGATAAAGTTTGTCCAGGCGTCTATCATATAATCCGAGACTCTTTGTTCGAAAGGCGTAACGGGTACGAACGGTGCACTAAGAGCAATGGTTGCAGTTGTCCTGCATACACAGAAACATCAGTCAAGAAATTCATGATCACGGACAATAACTGCATGAACGCACCCCATCACAAATCTGATATCCGAACCTATGTGCCCGTCAAGACAGACAACTATGAAGTCAGGATGATGCAACATACCGTGGAACGTCCCGATACTCGCACCCAGGGAGTTCAGATTTGAGGCTACCAAATCAAACCTGTACCTCCATACATCCAACCCTAACGCTTCGGTCCTCCATTTCCCCAGATTATGAGCGAGACAGAGCATATGTGCGTCTCGCCACATCGCGGAAGTAGCATTGTAAATTGATGGATACAGTGCAGATGGAGATGGGTAGAGCGCGTCGAGGAGGAGCGAAGAGTTGGCGAAAGGAAAGTTGAGGTTATTGCTCTTACTATCAGAAAAATAGGCATCATGTAATGTGAATCACGGCGCGTATACAGTGTAAACGTGGCTTACATGTAGGCTGACTCGTTGGTGAAGGCTGTGGGTTCGCTGTTTACTATTAGGGTACCTTCGTCCTGAAGGACCTTGTCAGCACTAGTTTACTCTAAATCTCAGGGTTGACTACTCACTTTGTTCGTGCCTATAAGGAGAGGTACCTTCGCTGTCCTCCCCTCCTTCGTCTGTTTCACATAATCCTTCCAGATTGTGATATTGTCAATGACAGGTTGGAACTGGTCACCGGTCGCTAACAAGGTATCTTGAAGCGCAAATGCATCTTTCGTACGCAAACAGTCAAGTTGGCCAGGTGAAGATGTCGGGCAAGACTGATTTGCTGCGATGGCGGTGAGCTGGTTGCCCAATTGCCACTGTGGTTGCGACGCTTCATGAAGTAAAAATCAAGATTATCGGTGAGGTCATTGCCACTGTGGTCATTCAAAATAGAGAAAACGGGGAACCTACTATCAGAACTCTGCATCACAGCTCCTCTGATGAGGGGGTCCTCGGGCCAGGCGGATAGGTACATATTGGTCATTTCTGTAGAACACAAAAAAAAACCGAGCGCTGTCGATGCAGTTCACCAAACTTGCAGCGCAAACACCTACCAGCTCCAACGCTCTCCCCTGTTAGTTCCGCATGAGCCGCGCTACATACGAACGGAAGACTACAGCATGATTCTCACCTCCCAATACGATCTTCTCCGGATCACCCCCGAATGCTTTCGCGTTGGCTTTCATCCACTCGACAGCGGCTCTCGTATCCAAAAGACCGAAGTTCTGCGTCTCCCCTGCTTCAGCGATCTCGGCAGCATGCGGCCACGCCCACAAGGACAGTCGATAGTTGTACGATGCAAACACGATGCCCTTCGCGGCCATGAAAGAGCCATCGATCTTGGGGTCTGACGATGCGCCGCTGTCAAATCCACCGCCGCTGAGATAGCGAAAGCGAGAACAACGTGAGCAACAGATGACCAAATCAAAGAATCCGCGTACTGACTATGAGTAGACATAAACGGGTAGATTGTTTGCTCCATCCGGTGATATCACGTTAATCCTTAAGCAGTCCTCACTTTGCACGCTAGTCCCATTTCCACCGTCCGCCCTCCCTTGCATACAGGCCGGACCGAACTGAGTAGCATTGAACACCGTGTCTGGATTCGCTTCCTTGAAGGGTTGAGGTGGCCGCCAGCGATTTTGTCCCGAGGTATCCTGAGCAAACCGGATGCCATACCACTTCTGGAGTGGGGTAGAAGTGGTGCTGTCATCGAGGTAGCCTTGGACTTTTCCGGAGGTGGTGGAGATGGGAGGTAGGAGAGTGCGGTTGGTTGATTCAGCGTGAACTGCGTGGATCAGAGCGAAAGCACCGAGCCTGAGTGCGAGTGTGATGAGCATGTCGAGGCAGAGATAGACGAGAAGAGTTGTACTACACTGCTAACTTACTAATAATGAGCCGTTAGAGGTGTTTTACAATGATGTTCCGGATATGAACCGCTATACAACGCGATACTGTGTGGCAAGAACATATTTGAAGGAAAGAGAAGCACGAGGGTAAATTTCGGAATGACTAGAGGACGTTGGCATATCACAAGACACGTTTCTGGCCAGAGCGCACGGCTTCTCTAAATGTGCATGAGCATCAGTCAGATCATAAAGGACCAGCCAGCTCCCATCCTCCCAGGGCACGCAAAAGAGACCATAAGATATGGGGCTGGACAAAATAATCAGCAGGCCATCCACAGGGCTCGAGTGAAGGAATGCAGGTCCGTTGCTCATAGCAATACCGTCACGTTAGTATAACAGCGCCATTGTACTCCCATAGTGCATCACTGCAACTGGCAGAGATACTTATCCTAGTAGCCTGGTCGATCTTAGTTGCAGAATCAGACTGCAGACGGGGTAGTAAGGAGAAATTAAGCTCCAGATGCCAGCCTGGCGAGAGTCCTCAGAAATATGTGTGGCAGGAAGTTCTACTGTAATAAAAGATGGGGTGAAAGCGGATTGGCTGGGACTTGCTCGAGTGCTCTTCGAGGCCCAGAATCGATGGCAGAAACTCAGAAACAATGAAACAATTTATATAGGAACTCGAACGGTACTGGTAAGTGAGCGTGAACAAAGTATGACGCAAGCCTGCAGCTGCCTGCAGGCATCGCCAGAATGGCGGGCTGACAGTTTCTGCCACCCTCCGCCCGCTTTGGGCTTGCCATTTCCTTCGTTCATGGATGGCCTGGTCGAGACTTGTCACGGGTATTTTTGGGTACTTTTATTGCTAACAAATCAAAATGTCGCTTTCTGCGAAAAGTAAATATTTTTAAATGGCCTGAAGTCGGTCTCGGGGCTGGGGGGTGGAAAAACCACATCATTCATGGCCATGAAGTGACGGTTATAATACATTACGCGAGGAAGACAAACAAGAACTCTTGGCCGAATGGTTATTTGTATGTTTATGACTACTTTGCCGTCAGTGAGGTGGCTGGTTCGAACCCTCATGATGCCGCTCGCGCTTTTTATGTACTTTTGCCCTGAGTTTCTCTACCGAGAGCCTTCTCGTCCTTTGCGACATTGATGTTCGTGAAAGCTTTTTAATATGTATATACGTATTACTCTGTAGTACTACGATTTAAGCTTGAGGCTTGTGTAGAGAACTTAGCTACTCGCGAGTCTTTTTAGATAGCATTGCTGTGCATTATTCCCTTTCTATGAACATCCAGCCGACCGAGGTACTGGGCCACACACCGATCGAGCCGCAAATTCAACGTAAATCAAGCTTCCTCGTGGTTGAACTCACAAAATCTCACGACACATATGCATATATCTAGCAGTATTAATGATTCATTCGTACTTATTGTCCTCACTTTGAGCTTGCGATTTGATAGGCTCTCGCAAACTTGGTTTGACTCTGTGCGCCACTCACGACTTGGCGCAAACTTCGCGTCTCGTCCTGCTGACCGGCTCTGCGGCGCCATCAGCGAAGCCTGTTGCCTTTGCCTCGAGGTCGCCCTTCCTCTGGGCGAATCCCTACGTCACTCTTTGTTCACGCTGCCTAGCCAACGGTACTACACGGGCACTGCCGAATGTTTTTGAATGATGTCATCGTTGAAGCCCCCCTTTTCAGTCGCTCGCTCATGCGTCATCGTCCCCCATCTCACCTTTCATCCCCTTCTCCCTTCGAGCAAGCGCTTTGCAAAAGCCATCTTTTGTTACTTCCCCCTTACCAATATGACAGCGCAGAAGGATTCCGGCAAGAAATATCATTTGCAATGCACTGGAGTAGCTCTCGAGACGGCCAATAAGCATATCGCGGAACAAGACATCACCCTTTTTGGCAGCTGTTTCTGTCCTTTCGTGCAAAGAGTCTGGGTTGCTTTTGAATACCTTGGGATACCCTACAAAGTGCGTACATTGCTTTTTCAGTCTTGTCTCCCGTACTGAGCGCCGTTGTATAAAGTATTGTTGAGTAAAGCCTTTGTCGGCTTGATGCGACGATGCAGCACGTCACATCCTCTGCTTACGCGTGTGGATTGTAGACGAAGTTGATCCATATGCTAAGCCAAAGGAGCTACTGGAAGTCTCACCAAAAGGTCTTGTACCTGGAGTCAAGCTCCATAAGTATGAGCCTCCTCGTGCCCTCAACGAGAGTACGGTCATCATGGAATATGTTGTAAAGTGCGTACCATCGCGTTCAACTTTTTTCACCATTCTAATGCTTCTTGCAGACTTGCACAACACAATAACATATCAACTTCTCTCTTTCCCTCCGATCCTTATGCCAACGCCATTGTCCGCCTTCAAGCCGATCATATCAATCGCACCCTCATCCCGGCATTCTACCGTTACCTCCAAGCACAGGACACCGCAGCTCAAATCGAAGGAGGGAAAGATCTCCTTTCTGCCATCGAACAGCTCGTCTCGCTGTTTGAGCGAGCTGAGAAAGAGTGTGGCGACGCACTCGAAGGTAACCCAGTTGGTTTGTGGCAAGAGACAGGGACACTAAGCTGGAGCGATATTATGGCGGCACCTTGTATGCCTCGTCTCCCACCTATTTATTTATTTTCTTTGGACTCTAGGCGGTGTAAACACTGATTGACAGTTAATCTTTTCTCACAGGGCTATTCCGTGCATCGAACGTCCTCGAACACTACCGCGGCTTTTCCCTTCCCAAGGGCCCGAAGTTCGATGCCTATATAGGACGCCTGTTCGAACACCCAGCTTTCAAGTGCACGTGTAGTACGGAAGAACTTTACCTGGACAGTTACGAACGGTTCGTACCGAGTTGTTCTCATCGCGCTCTATATAATATCGGCGAAACATACTGTCTGCTGATTGGGTTTGGGATGCAGGTACGCTTATAATCGTCCGAACACCAGCCAAGTGGCGAACGCGATAAACTCTGGCCGTGGACTTCCTTGAGACTTCAACTGTACCGAGACGGGGTGACTTGAGGCAGCTTATCCTATATCGATCACTTGAAGGGATGTGTATCTCCATCTGGTACGACTGTACCAAGTTTCTACTCCGTCGTGATATATTTGTATAACTCACATCCATGCTAACGTTCCTGTTCGCTGTCATGAACGTTCTTGAGCAAGGATACTGCCCCTTTGACGCACGGCATTGACATGGTTGAGTAGCTCCTCGGAGGCAAATTGAGCCCAAGACGGAAAGTGGTCATAGGGGTGTTGTATGACGACGTCGATGGTTATAGCTCTAGTAAGGTATAGTTATGTGGTGACGAGACATGACGAAGATATGTTTTGTGGGCGAGAGCGCCTTGCGTTTCCAGCCTGCATGGAAGCCCGCCTCTCATATTCCCGAGCCCACTGATCGGGGGCGCACATTTGTCGTTACTGACCTTAGAGACTTATAACCGTTCAAGCTGCCAGTCTGCTCCTTGTGAGCTTTGATAGTCCTCTTTTCTTGTCTTCGGATCGCTAAAGGTTAGTAAATCAGAGTTCTGTGCCATAAGCGGATTAGGACTAACATGCGTACTTGAGAAGGTTCAAGTGTGACCCACTTCGATGAGATGTCGCAGGATAGCTATTGATAGACGGATCCATGAATGACTTCGACGGTTCTCAGCTGTTATACGTCGAAGCTGGGACCGGCGCGACTCCGAATCTAGGCGCAACCCGATCCTATAGACCGCGGCACAATCGGTGCTACTCATCCAGGGTACGTCGAAAACCTAGCTCACCGGCAGTATCAACTGCCCTAGAGCATCCCTTGTACTGGATATCCCAGAGGTCGGCGGAGTAAGCGACTGACATACGCCGATGGTTGAGGAGAATAATTTCCAAGGAAGAAGCTGGAGTGATTTGGGCCTCTAGATTTCGGTGAGTGATGATCCGTATGCAGAGTCCAGGAATGCGCTCTCCTCGTATGGTATGTATGATATGGAAAAGCTCACTTCATCACACCAAGTAAATGGTTCCTACCTCGAGGGGGTCGCCTGCTATCCAACGTGTTGACCCCAGGCGTCAGAATGTTTCCTTGGTTTGCGCAATAGGGGCTGTATGACCGACAGTGAAAGATGGGGATTCGAGATGATGCATATTGTTCGGAAGTAATCTGAAACAGACTACGATAGATCCATTCCATCTATGCATCGGGCTGCAGTAATTACAGTTTATGCTCCTCTCACGTACTGTACATATCAACCTATTCAACAAACTGGAGAGAAGCAGGCGGGAAAATGCGTGAATGTAAATGCTGCAGACTTAAATGGAAACGGAAAGCGTGCGTAGGTATGAATTGTAATGGATGGCGGCGTGTAAACAAGAATGAACGCGGATCACGAGATACTGTCGGGACGGAGAATGAAGACAAGAACAATATATCAACGGGTGCCGTTACGGCGCATACGCAGAAAACAGGAGATGATGCAGAGCTCTACAACTATTCACATTCATTCATGTCATCACGAGGGTATGAGTGCAGCTACACTAGCCCAAAGTAGAGAGAGAAAGAGAGGAAAAATAAATCACTAGCGTCATCGAGTCCCCAGAGCATGTTTACGCCCATGATCTGGTTCGGCAAACAGTCGTAGGCGACGCTCACAGGCTAATGCTTCTGGCCCCACTGAAAACCAAACAGGAAAAAAAGGTCAGCCTCCATGCTCGTCACATTGTACAGGGCGCAAAACACTCACTGGTCGAATCGTTCCCTGAGGAGAGGCTCAACCGCCGCTGGCCATGGGGAGAGTCATCAGACGCAGAGTTGGCCTCGTGTGGCGCAGTCTGCGCGGAAGACGAGCTACTTGTGTTTGCGCGTGACCGCTGTTTCTCTTTACGAAGTCTCCGAGCGACGGCGAAAAGCTCGACGAGACTAAGGTCGATTTCGCGAGGATAATATGGGACATTTGGGACAGGGTACGAGGCGGCGCTGGAGCAGGTCGAAGGCGTAGACACGACAGAATCGCATTCGCTCGGTGTAGCGAGCCAGTTATAAGCGCTCGAGGTGGACGGGGATGAGTGAGCGGAGGGCTGTCGCTCGGAGAAGTAGTCAACGGGGGACCGTGAGCTGCTCTCTGCCGGCGTGCAGTTCGTCGACGCTGAGAAGCGTGATGTGGAGGGGAGCGGCACAAAGCCACTATATCCATGGGGGAACGGGAGAGTGCTCTTAACGTCGACCGCACCTTGAGCATGGGCATTTCGGAGTCCACGACTGAGCTCTGATTGTCGGTGTGTGGACGAGGAAGCGTATCGAGACGAGGTGAAAACGAATGACTGGGATGCGGTCGAACTCGAAGGAGCGGAAGTCGAGAGAGACAGTTCCGGTGCAGCTTGTGATCCGAGAACGATGTCTTGCGTCTTATCCATGTCATGAACGCTACCGTACCGAGATGGGTGTCAGAGACCAGAGCGCCATGTTGCGCCTTGGGATGGCAGGTCTAGCAGTACGTACCGAGCGCCACTAGGTGAGCTGGAATGCAGGACGAGGGAACGATGCGTCTGCCCGGGCCTGCCTGGAGTACGACGCCCAAGAGGGAGTGAGAGACATAGACAGAGGGCGAGAGTATAAGTACCTTAGACAAGCGCGAAGCACTCGGCACGGTGCCCATGGGAGAAAGTCGCCTCAGGATCTGCCTCGTTGGATCAGGGCAGTCCTTATACGCCGCAACGCACAACTTCTTCACTCAGCCAATCTGTCGGTTTCTTGTCGGTCTTTTCCGTTCCCTCGAGGTAGGCGCAAGACATGGCGTCCATAGCCAATATAGAGGCACCCATCAAGCACCCATTCCCAGTCCCAATCCGGAGCGACTCAGCGATACCCGAAAACCGCCAGCCATCCGTAGCTATCATCTCGGACAACACATTGCTCAACTCCACAAACCATCGATATCGCCTTGAAACCGTTAGCCTTCAACGTTCAACCACTGTACCTTTCATCCGTCTACCTTCCGCATTTCGTCCGTGGTCCACGTTTGCCGGATATCTGTCCCACCTCACCTCCATCCCCGAAATCCATCCTGCCACGATGTTCCGATTCCTTCCGCCCGGTGATTCGGTTTTGTGGCGTCTGTATCGAATGATACTTCTGGTCTCCCGCATGAGCACTCACCAGCTTCGGTTCCTCCAGGCCTACCTTTGATTGCGAACCTGGTCACTTTTGGATTATGACGAGTTCTTGAAAGCCTAGTGATTCTGTGATTCCCGCCAGGCAGTTCTCATGAAAGAGGGGCTTTCGCCATGAGTTGCTGGATCCACTCGTCCCGGGCTAGGAGTCATTGCATTATGTTGGTCAAATGCTTCGACATTACTACCAGAGGAATGCAGATGAGCCACAACAAGTATGTTTGCGTGAACGCTTGCAGCATTGTTCACCTCTCAACGGACTCGGGTACTGCTTGTTAGTTCTTCATTTGAAGACACACTAAATGGAAGGCTCATGCTATCTTTGGCCGGCTATCTTTGCACTGTACGTTCTGGAAGCGGCCTCAAGAGGTGCCATCACAGAACATTGGACGTTTGTTTGCGGCGCTGGGCAAGCACCTATTGTTACAGACCGCCGGTATGGTTGTAGTTGACAGGAAGAGTCTCGACGCGAAGAGCAAGGTGGCTGGTAGGGGGAATCTTAATTATAAATTCACCAAAAAACCTAATCTTCCTCGGTCGAGACTGCAACTACCATGCTCGAGATACGTAAAGACAACCTCATGCCGCGCCACTCGTATGCGCATTAAGCGAGACAAGGACGAGTACGCCCAATTTAGCAACGCAGGTGGCGGAAACAGGAAAAGAATATCAAGGCCGGATCGGGAAGGTGAAGGCCGTGGCGATACTTTTGTGCCACATCCTCATGTCCGTATTCGACAGGTGCTGCAGTTGCTATCACAGCAAAGAAAACACGGACTTATACTCTCGTACGTGCCGCCCTGAATGCTATGAAGAGAAGTGCGAGGATATAATAAGCCAACCAGAAGAACATAAGAAGTCAGCCTGGCAGAAGCTTTGACCAGCGCCACTCGTCCCCGCCAAATATCCATTCGAAGGCAATGACTGATATTGACTGTTCCTGTTCGGCCTCATGTTCAACCCCAAACTCTACCGCATTCTCCTAAACCGGCAGACATGACCTCAAAGAACAAGGTTACATCCTACGGTGACACGTTGATCGTCCAGAACCTCCCTCTCTAAAACTAGAACCACTGCCCGAATCGTGCTGACAATAACACCACAAAGAGTGGAAATCCGGCCGATAAAGAACTAAGGGCGGAGGAAAGCACTTCAGGTTGGAGATTAAAGTGGAGATGAAGAGGCGAAGCACAGAGGGAACTCGAGACAGGATGAAGCGGGAGAAAGATATCAAAGCTGAGAAGGAGACGCAGGAAGAGCACGCGGCGTTCGAGGCGGAGAAGAAGACACGGAATGGTGATCCTGGAAGAGGCGAAGGAGGTTTGACCGCCTTTCGCGACAACTTGACACTGACCGACTCGGAGGACCTTTCCGAACAGGCCGACGAGGCGACATCCGCACTAGGTCCAAAAGCATGAAGTTCCGCCTCACCGTCAATTGCCTACGGCACAGAAACGCCCGCCTCGAAGGGAAACGCAGAGCCTAGCAACAGCATTGAATCTGACAGAGTTATCTGTGCGAAGTTGGGGAGATGAGAGCTGCGGCTGTGGCTCAGAGAGCGAGAACCCATCGGACTGCGAGGACATCCGTGGCAATCTGTCAAGAGTATGATCCTAGGTCTCGCTATGCTGCAGTCCACCGTCTGGATCATTGGCGAAGCACGCACCGAATATGTTCCTCGACGCGAATAACTGAAGGTGTACTGGGGGAAAGTAACGGTGACCCGCGAGAGCAGTCGAGGTTGAGTCGAGGTGTATGAGTGGACTTTGTGATTGGTCATTATAGCGACATTTTATCGGTATTTTCGAGTCTACGTGGTGTATATCATTCTCTGTTTGACGCATGACCTACTTGGAATAATTCTTTCCGTGCAAAGCAGTCTGCGTGAGGTGGAAAGATTCACAGAAACGCGTGCAAAAGGGTGAGCGTTTTCAAACCGGGCTGTAGTCCGGCCTCTCTCGGCCCGGAGTGCTCACCCGGGTGATGATTTGTTCAAACGAGCATCTTGCACAAACACCGTCCTCGTTAGGCCACCCACCATTCACTAAGGTCAGTATCCCGACGTCTTGCGCTCTGGCTCACTCGATGCTCCAGATTGTTGATCACCTCGTATTATGTCTCGCTCAGGCTCCTTCCCCCCCGAGTATACCCCGCTCGTGATTTCGCCCGGTCGCAGGCAAGGACACAGCAATCGACTGCAGTGTCAACCTCTCCAGACTTCTTCGTTTCCCCTTCTCGTTTGTCCTACATAGCGTGCCTGCAAGAGGCCTGATCATTTTATCTTCACGGTTTTTTCACCAGCTATGCCTTCCCCTCCAAAACCATGGGAGCGCAATGGTGCCACACCCGCTACAGCTTTACCAGCATCTGCAACCACGACGTCCTCGTCGACTAGCGCGCCTATGGCATCAGTCACAACTTCAAACAACACGACAGCCAACCCGTCCCTTCCTGCGCGACCCGCAGCCTTGACAAATGTTTCTGCAACTTCGACCCTTGCTGCAAATCCGCTAGGGTCTACTTCTACCTCCGCATACTCTCCTTATAACCGTCTCTCGTCGTACAGCAACTCCATGTACGGCGGCGGTGGAATGGGTGGACTAGGCAGCTATGGCTCGTACGGTGGCATGGGCATGGGATCGTATGGCATGGGAGGGGGATATGGATCATATGGCGGAGGCTATGGCAGTTATGGCGGCATGGGTGGCATGGGTGGCATGGGCTACGGCGGTGTGGGCATGGGCGGCGGCATGTACGGTCAACCCATGAACCCCTTCGATCCCAACAACCCACAGATGAATCCCACTCTCACACAGACCCTCGAATCTACAACCCAGCAGACATTTGCCCTCCTTCACTCCGTCGTACAGACATTCGCTGGCCTAGCACAGATGCTGGAGAGCACTTTCATGGCCACCCACTCTTCTTTCTTTGCTCTTGCAGGCGTGGTCGACCAGTTTGCGATGCTGCGAAACGCGCTCGGGGGCGTCTTAGGTCTGTTTGGGCTCGTGAGGTGGATGAAGGACCTGTTGCTCGGCACGCGAGGGTCGCGCAGTGGAGCAATGCGAGGAGAGTTCAAAGACTTCATCGGTGGTAAGCCAGTCCAAGGACCACACCTGCCTGGGCAACCCCCACAGCCCAGAGCCAGCCGAAAACCGCTCGTTATATTCTTCCTCGCCATCTTCGGCGTGCCATACGCAATGCACCGACTCGTCAAGATCATCACCGAACGGCAGCGCCAACAGCAGCAGCAACAACAGAATCCTCAACTCCTCGCATCGTCATCCAATCAACAACTTGCTGGCGCAGCAGGGTTGCCTCCTCTGGATCCTTCACAACTCACTTTTGCACGAGCGCTCTATCCATTCACAGCGACAACACAGGCGGAACTCAGTCTGAAGAAGGACGAGATCGTAGCGATCATGGGGAAGTTGGATCCGGAACGCGGTGTTGAGGTTGATCCGAGAGTGCAGCTAGAGAGTGGAGAGGGAGAGTGGTGGCGGGGCCGTACGAGGGAAGGACGAGAAGGGTGGTTTCCGAGAGTGTGGGTTGAGGTTTTGGAAAGGAAGGGTGCGAATGCTGGGACAGGTCCAGGTGGCATCGCGGTGGAGGGGAAGAAGGTGGACTGAGACGATTCTCTCGGTGATGTTGTGTGCGCTCTGGTCTGTCCTTGTTTTGCATCTGTATGTTGTCCTCCGTTCTATCTTATTTTTGGATGTTGCTCTGGGTTGGAAAATATCTTCCACCGTTGTCATCTGATTGGGGGTGAAAATAGTCATATAACAAACGTGAGGGCGAATTTTGAACGTTGGCTTCATGCGTTCAATTTACTGTCTTATCTTCAATCTGCCTTACCTAAGTTGTGCTCCAGAGGGAACGTCTGACCGATTGTCTGGGGTCCTTGTCCATAAGATTGAAGGTATTTGTGAGTCGTCGCTCGCCTCCAGTTGGAGACATCTACCCATATATCATGACGGTTAAGAGGACCGTATTGTGTGCTCGTTCACTCATGGTTAGGACAAACATCACTGGACCATCTCGAGTGTACCTTGACGTCGGCATACTTGTAAGGTTTCCGTCTACGGGTGGCCTTGAGAAGTTGCCATTCACTATGGGACAACAATATAGAACTCGCAGGGTGATGCGTCAATCAAGTGACACTGAACGGCCAGATAATACATATCCATTGAGGGCGACTAAGATCGTAAAACAGCGTAATATGTCCATGTAATTAGACAATAATCGTATAGAATCGCATAGTGGGTAGGTAGTGTCGCTCTAGCCTTAGGGCATTGAAGAGCGACCGATCGTGACGAACGAGGTATATTCACATGGCTCCCTCGCTCCTCGAGATGATATACCTATCGCAGTCATTCTTGTCATCCCAAGCACAGGAGACGGAAGGTAAGATAAAACACATACCATGCATGAATGACTCCGGGAATCCAACCGAGAACCCAGAGCAAGATGTTGATCCAGAAGTCTGCGTCAAGGGAGAATCAGAAACCGTCGAGGAGACCGACCCGGGAGAAGAGCTCACCGGCAGTACACCCTCGCTCTATAGTTCATTTCCGCAAAGAATGACGTTTATAAGTTGACTATTTCACGGAGAAGGAAAGGGAGTTCTTACTCATGAATACAGGGACCGGTGGGACGAAGCTATACGATCAGTGACAGATAGATATAAGGACTCGGAGATCCAAGGGGGAGGGTCATAAGAGCACGTACAGAGCCACAAAGTAAAGGAGAACATCGTAGTTAGAGGAAGCTTGAGAAGTCATGGCGTGTGTTCTGGTGTTAGGCGTATAGCACTGGGAAGGCGAGGATGGTGGTTGTGTTGAGCAGTGACTTTGAGGAGCTCTGATTCCTGAAGGCGTGCAAGTTGCATAGCGTATGACGTCACCCTCCGGCGGCTTCAAAGGTCTCCTCATGGTCTCCTCAATGAGGAATTGCCTCCTTTTCTTCTCTTCACTCAACACGCGTCCCAAAGAGCAAACAAGGCTCACACAGTCTGACTTACTATTTTGTGACCAAGCACAAAGCATAAATCATAGTGCCATGAGCGGCGAACAAACTGTATATATACTCCAGACGCAATCAAAATACAGCATACTTCTTCGGCAACCCTTCTTTCAACTTCGACACCCTTGCGCACCAAGCATAGACACACAGCTAAGCTTTGGGCCTAGACGTTTGTCCGACCCTCTCCAAACGTCTACGAGCCAGCAGCTGGTAGTTCTTGTGGCCTAATATGTCCCTATTCCCTTCTTCAAACAACGTCGTAGCACCAGAATTCTTCACTCCAGACGGCCTTCCAATCTCCTCAGCGACGGCTTCGAAGGAGACTTGGCGGTGCGCAGGATATCGACGCGACTGAAGGCCGGAGGACGTGAGTTCAGAATTCTCTGCGGTGGACGGATCATTGTGTCGTGTGCGCATCATGGCAGAACGTCGGAGTCGGGGGCTGTCGTCGTAATGGCGCGAACTCCTCAGCGGGACACGGTCGACATCGAGAACTGTGGCTCTCCATGCATCAATCATCTCGTCCTTGCCGTGCCTATCCAGAGGCTCGTACGGCAGCGATTCCAGTTGATCAACGAACTCCTGGGATGGAAGAGATGGACTCGGCGCAGGGCTCGTGGTGGAACGGTTAGACGAGGCGACATATCTATCGATTCTCGACATCAAGTCCCGGCTGTTCCTCAAGGTGCCACCATCTCGAGCTGGACTCTGTGGGAGATAACTCCTTTCGTTTTTGGTGGGAGTGGGAGGCGGTTGCGATTGCGAATCTCGGGGCACGTAGACGCGTTTGATTGAAGCGAGTCGCTTCCCCTCTGGGATGTAGCGCACTAGCTTTGAGTCCCATTCTCGTTCTCGTCCTGGGGAAGCGGGGGGAGATTCCACAGTCCGTTTGACTAGGAGGAAACATCAGCTCTTAGCGCCTATGCATGACACCCAGAAAAACACTTACCGTGGGACATATTCAAGTGGACACAAAGCCGAGTCTCGTTGGATGGATGTCGCGAGGGTGGGTTGCGCAAGAGTGTATAGTTCGGTGAGGCAGATGAAGTTTAAGAAGGCACGATGGATCGGGAGGTGGATAGCGTGCTCAAGGGCACTAGGCTGGTTATATAGAGGACTCGTCGATCTCTTTGACCCTCGCTTAGCCTACTCTTTGTACTCGGTGCCGCTTATGCGATCGTATCGATCAAAGCGTTGTCTAAATAAGTAAGCATCGGTGTGTTTAGCACCAGGTGGTGTCGTAATGCCTCTGTTTTTGGATAATTGAATACAGACATTTGGAAGCAGTAGCGAATATTTTATCGTCGAGAGGGTGTCGAACAATAAGGTCACGAGACTATGCCTATCGTGGGAAACAGAGGGTGATAGGTTACGGTAGGGTGAGTTCTTGGAAGTGTCCAGTTCGGGGACGATGGCGGCTCTCAGCTGGAGATCGAAACCTGGCCTGCAAGGTCGTGCCAGAACCGAAGTGGACGACCAGGGAATTGTATCGGATATCGGTGGGAGAGGTGAGTGTGAAGTCATGAGCGAGGGCTAGAGTCCGACTTCCTTTGGCGCGTGTACTCACCATGAGGCCGATCATGTCTAGCATACCCAGCAGCCAGCCTTAGCCAGTGCGCAAGCCTTCTCTTCGAGCGTCGATTGACGGGCCTCCCGCTCTCTCTGTCTTATCTCTCTCTGTCCTGTTCTGTCCTGTAGAACAGTCTACTGTTGCCCCGCGGGTTGCCTTGTACAACATCTCCTGTTCGCCGATTGTCTCTTTTGCTCATTATCGCCTCTGACCAACTCGCTATCTTCTGCTCTGGCTACCTCCATTCTCTCCTAATCGCTCGGATGGCCACTACTGCCTCCCCCTCGCGCGATCCCACTTCGGCCCCACGCCAACGACGGGATACTGACGACGGTCCGGACAAACACTGGACCGATGAACAGAGAAAACGAATCGAGGTGACCCTGTTAAAGTCTGTCGACGAAGCCCGTCGGGAACGCGATGATAAGCTGGCGGTGGAGAATAATGCGGCCGAGAGGGCAAGGATCGAAAGCAACTACGAGGCTGAGATGCAGAGTCTTCGTGCCATCGCGGAAGATCAGTTCCAGCAACTATATCGCGAAGAAGTGCTCCGGCGCAAGATGTCTCGTGGAAGAGCTAAGGATGTCCCTATACCCTCAATCGAGCAGCGGCAGAAACAGATACTGGAGGAGATCAAGATGCGGGAAGCTCATCTTCCTACCACTGTCAGTCATTTCCTACTGCTCCTCTTGATCCCATTGACTCAGTTCAGTCAAATCTCGAAAACCGAAGACTCCGAGTGATGTGCAACGAGATCCAGAATCATCGAGTACATCTGGAGATGAGAGTGGTGGCGCGGGTACAGATGAGAACAACGCTGAAGAGGCTGAGGACAGTGAGGAAGAGGACGAATGGGAAGCAGGAGACGGGGAAGACGGAGTGGATGGTCAGGAGAACGGAGCTCGTGAAGAGGATGAGGGAGGAGACGACGAGGACGAGGACGAGGACGGTGGGGATGGGAGTGGGGATCAAGATGACGAGGATGAGGATGAGGAGGACGAGGACGAGGACGAAGCTCTGGCGCCACACTCACATTCTCGCACATCACATCCACCGGTACAGCAAACGTCATCATCTCCTTCACAGACTCGCCAGAACGCGTTTATACGCCGTCCGCCGTCTAGGCCTATGGAACGGGATCATTCAGCAAATACAGACGATTTCGATGAAGACGACAGAGGTTTGCGTGAAGGGTCCCCGTCCCACCAACGTCGCCCAAGTCTCTCTAATATGGGCAGCGGCAGAGGTAGTGGTCGACGCTCGAGTTCCGGTTCATTTTCTCGACCCAGTGGGCCTATGCGTCCTGAATTTTGGCGACCCCCATCCTCCGGTCAAACCGTCGAACCCTCAGGCATATCGCGAACTTTCGCTCACGCTCAAAGCTTTTCGTCACCATCACCCGCACGGCGCGGTAGCGTCAACAGCGTCACTGGTGTCGGCTCCAGCCTTCAGCGTTCTGGGTCGATGAATTCCCCCGCCGGTCCCGCGACGGACATGAACCACATGGACCGTGAGCGTACGCAGACTAAGGCGCGTTCAGGTTCGACCAGCGTGAACGACCGTCCGTTGTCAGGTCCTAGTCCAATTTCTCTGGCGTTGGGCTCCTCCCCGCGCAAGGGCGACTCTTCCCACTCTTATACAGTTACATCTGCTCGCCCTATCCCCGGATCTCGCACCTCATACCAAGCAATGGACGATTCCATCCGTATTCCGTTATCCTCAAGTCCTAGCTCTCGTGTCATCATCGGCCCCCAGCGCTCTCCAGAAGAACCGAAATCTGGTATCGCCATCCCCCGAGGACCGCAAACTCCGGACGATAATCGGGGCTCCTGGATATCGGGTCGAAGTCTACGCTCTCATGGTTCGTTCCAAGAACTTGGCGGTCCTCATCGTCCAGTCGACGTTCCATACGGCATCGTTCGTCCACATTACGCAGAAGACGAGTTCGACCTGGAGTACCCGGATGGTCTCGGGGATCTAGATCGGAGGAGGAGCTTAAGGAGTATGGGTAGCGTGCGCAGCATGAGGAGCTTCGACCTTGAGCAGCAGGCGATAAAGAGAGAACAGGAAGCCAGAAAGAAAGAGGAAGAGGCAATGAGGATGGAGGAGGCTGCACGGTTGAAGGCTGAAGAAGCTAGGAAAATGGAAGAGGAGGCGAAGGCCAGGGCCGAAGAAGCTAGGCTCCTAGCGGAAGAGGCGCAGCGAAAGGAAAAGGAGGCCATTCGGAAGGCTGAAGAGGCGAGGAAGAAGGAGGTAGAGGCGAGGAGGATGGAAGAGGAGATAAAGAAGAGGCACGAGGAAGCCCAGCAGCGGGAAGAGGAAATGAGACTGAAGGAGCGGGAAGCCCAACGGCTTGAGATGGAGATGAAAAGGAAAGAGGAGGAGTTACAGCAGAAAGCGGAAGATGCTAGGCGACGAGAGGAGGAGATGAAACAGAAGGAAATAGAGGCGCGGAGGAAAGAACAAGAGGCAAGGAAGAAGGACGCGGATTTGAAACGGCGGGAGCAAGAGTTGAGGGAGAGAGAGGAAGCGTTGTCCCGCAGGGAGGCAGAGGCAAAGGTGGCGGCACAGCAGAAGCAAGAGAAAGAGAATAAGGCGGCCAAGTCTAAACGGCGGGAGGAAGTACTCGCGCAAAGGCGCAAGGCGGAGGGAGATAAACGGCGAGAGCAGGAGGAAGAGGAAGAGAGGCAGCGGAGAGAAGCAGACATTCAGCGGAGGGAGGAAGAGCTTGAGCGGAGAGAGGCCGATGTGGCGCAGAAGGAAGAGGAGAGGTTAAAGGAAGAGGAGGAGCGGCGCGCTCAGGAGGCGGCTGAGCAAGCGAGCAACTTGTTGCGGATGGAAGAGGCTGATACGCAGCCCAGGGAACCAGAAACGGAGGGGATTGTGCAGGAAGAAGACACAAAGCCACTGGAGGAGGACGTCAAGACACAAACTGAAGAAGAGCGGGAGACGCAGAGGTTGATTGAAGAAGCCGAGAGGCTGGCGGAAGAGGAACGGCGACTGGAACGAGAACGAGAGGAACAACTCCAACGTGCTCTTGAGGAGCGGTTTGAACGGGAGCGGGAGAAGCGTGCTCGACGACAAGAGGAGGAGGACCTAGCGCGTGCGCTTGAAGAGTCACGACGACAAGGTATCTTGGACGAACAGCAACGGGCCCAAGACTCTCAGCGACAAGCAGGCGAAGACCAGCACCATCGCGAAGATGACCGGCGCAGGGAGGATCAACGGGAACGTGAGCGGGTGCAGCGAGAACGAGACGAACAGCGACAACGTGAGTTCCGACGCACACAAGAAGAACTCAATCGACGATCCGAAGATCGCAGGCGGCAGGATAGTCTAGGCAGTAATTCTGGCACACGCTATGTTCCTTCTCCGAGTACCCCCAACACCGGTCCATGGCCCCAGCACGCTGCCAGTAGCTCCCCGAGCGACAGAAACAGTTCCTCTTCGACGTGGAGCACCTCCGCCGGTCCCTCTTGGGGCAGCCGACCGACCTCTGTGAGTAGCGCTGCGACCGCAACTTCTCGCACCACCAATGCCGCACCTTCATCTGGTACAAAGAACGTCGGAGGAGGTGGGAGATCTACCCAGCCTTCGAACCATCCAGGTGCCCCCGGCACTTCCCCTCATCCTTCAATGCTTGACGAAGCCGAATGGACTCGTCGTCAGGAAGAACGTGCCAGGAAACAGCAGGAGCAGTTCTTGAGAGAACAGGAACGACTGGATCGGGAACGGGAGCTCAAGGCCTCGAGGGTCCTTTCAGCCGACGACCTCAAACACCTATATAGCAATCACGAGCAGAAGTGGCAAACGTTGAAGACCGGCGACGGCTTCGGGTGGGACAGCTTTCCTTGGCCTATGTTCAAACGGCCATCAGAGCCAGAAGACATCACCACCACCCAGGTTGGCGCATACGTCTTGTCCCCTCATTCTCCTTCGACAAAGAGTTCGAAAGATCGCATCAAGGATCACATAAAACGTTGGCATCCGGATCGGTTTGAGACAAAGATTTTGCCGAAGGTAGTGGAGGAGGACCGCGAGAAGGTGAAGGCCGGCGCCGGCTGGGTCGCTCGTTCACTGAACGAACTGCTGAGTCGAAAGTATGATGATTGAACACTCGGAGTAAGTCTTCGCATTACCCGGCCTAGTGCGACCTGCCACTACTGATTGTGACAGTATATCTCTTATTAGCAACGCAAACAACCAATTGTACTTTTATACCCACAAACGAATTTGGCTGCATATGTATGAACATCACCTGTACTCTCAATAAAGTTTACCCTCGCCTCGCTTGCAACCTATGATTATGTGGCATTTTCACAGTTTGTCCTTGCTGGTAACGTACGAAGTCCGATGCTAAGCTCACATTGTCCCAAGGTGATTCGAGTCGACGGTGCAGATAAGACAAGACACTCCTACCGGTCACAACGGTGAAGACGGGATAGTTCTGGCAGTAAAGCACTCGTGGTCAACCAAAGTTGAGGTGTAGTGCAATCATCCTATATTGTCGTGGATCAAAGATCGAAAGGGGCAAACGCTTACGCCATCTACACTCTACAGGAGCAAGTGCTCGCGAATGCTGATGATGCCGTTTCTTCATGCGTCTTCCTTGACAGCGCGTCAATATTCGAGGGGAAGAGAAAGGTGCCTCCACCTGCAGTCTATCTGCCGGGAAGTGGTACAGGGTGTCTTCCCTACCGGTTTCGTCACCCACAAGCAAGGCCTCGTTGGGCCGGCCATCGGACGGAGTACTTCAGCGTTCAATAAGCGCTATTTGCGTCCATGGAGTGCCTCGTGTTGTCTCCAGGTGGCCGCTGATTACCGTCCAACAGTAGTACTGACACGCGCCCCGACGATCCACACGTTGTCTTAGTATGTTCATCTTGACAGAACAAACGATGATCCCGAGTCCAAAAGCAGGCAGAACCGTCGGGACGGAGGCAAAATACTATGGAAGTCGTATTATTTTAATATAGAAGGATGGTAGAGCGGAAGTAACTGAGCCATATTTCCGGCTCCGTTCCTTTGGGTCTGATGGCGTTTTGTAGTGTTGGCTCCGAACTGGCGGCAACTCCGCAAGCTGCAAAGCGCCCAGCTTAGATGCAGAATTCGGATCTTAGGTCCAAGAGTTAAATGGTGGAGACCTTCATCGTTGGAGGCGTCAGCCCGTCTGGAATATGGATATTAGAACTCGAGTAAGTAGTTCCTGCCAGGGTTCAAGCGAACAGCGACCTAAAAGGTTACGAATTCCAGGACGGTTCTCTTTGTGGACACTAAGGTTGAGCGCGCAGGTTGCACGGAGAGCGAGGCACCTGACAGGCAGCACGGACCGGTATTGCTGAGGCTTGGCTGAGGCACTTAAATTTCTCCTGGTACCGGAATGTGTTGGAGCGGTTGTATATGTTCTCCTGTCCGGAAACACATTTACGGAGCTTGGTGCTCGTTACTAGTCGTCGCAATCTCATCTGGCAGCCGTCGTTTCAGGCTCCCCGGTAAGACTTACGTGTAGGGCAAAATTTTGTTATCATAAACAATTTCGAGCGACAGCAGAGGTAAGCCGTAAGCGACGTCATTTTCAGGATGCCTCCACAGGCCGGTTGACGCGCTTGTCTCAGACCAATAGGCGGCGCTACATGGAGCAAGATAGACTTTTTAGACTCCAATCCACTTACATCTTCGCCCGATGTAAAACTTCTTTGCATAGCCTTATAACACCATCAAGGAATGTAGAACAGCTGTCTGAATAGCAATGGAAGGTTGAGATCTAGGGCAAGTATAACAATAAGGTACTATTTCGATTTTCTACGATGCATCGGAGGGTTGACATACCGTTATTAGAACAATGGTTTGCAAAACTTGGACACGACGCAGATTCTCCCTCCAGTAGTGTGATAAACAAAAGGAGACAGCCTTCTTCAGAGCAGTGTATACACGCGACGTCCGATGAATCACGGCGGAAAAATAATCTCGGACAGGCTTCCAAAGCCATTGCTGGCCCTCGAAGGTCATACGTCTCTTAATCGGCATAGCTGAATAGACTGATTCTATCAAACCATTGCCTACCCACCTCCGAAGGCTACGGCCCGCGCACCTGCATCATTATCTTTGGGATTGATCGCTTGTAGACCCCGCAAACACTAGGTTTCATTCAAGATAAAACACAACTTCAATACCGCCGAGGGTGCGTCAAGGCGGTGCCTTGTTGAAACTGGGTGTGCGCCGGGCGGTCCTGACCCACGTCGCTCTCCATACTACTATGCCGACTTCTCGATGCGAAATGGCCTGATCTTTCGGTGAGTTGTCGTAGGAATTGCTCGTCCGTAGGATCTCTCCATGTTTTGGAGCAAGCCTCGAGATCTTCAAGTGGAACGAGGATCGGTAGTTGTTCTCTTCGATTTATGGAAACGGAGGAGTGAGGTGGGCTGTGATTAAGATTGTCTGCCGAGCTCGGATGTAGGGTTGCAGGCCTGTTTGGAAGTCGTGGGTATGAAGATGGATGGGTTGACGAACTCTCCGTACTCGTCATGGTTCGTGGCGAACCATAATGTGGATTGTGGTGCAAGGTAGACTGGTTTGTAGATGGCGAGCGGGGCTCCGAGGTGGAGGACGAGCCAAGGTTCGAGGAAGGGAAAATGGTATACAGTGCGCCTGGAGCAGCGGATAATGGCTGAGAGTAATCGGCAACGGGACCGAGAAGCTGTCCGCCTTGGCCACGCCTATGCTCGTCCCGCCGTCCCTTCATAGCCCGAGCACTCCTAAAGTAACCTTCGGGAACTTCGATGCCCCCGACGCCGGGAATGTCGTCAATCACCCCTAAGCTCTCAACGGACCTTTGATCAAAGTAGGCAGCTGAGAAGGAATTGAGTGATAGAATAGTAAAATGACGCTCAATACTCACTTAGATGCCATTTTCGTGTTGCCAATGCATCCTCCGCATGCATCTGATCCTCCGGTAGCGAGACGTAAACGCTGTATGTCTGCTTAACAAGCCGCTCGGATTCGTGTATTTGCCGCGAAAAGCTGCTGCGAACACGGACGAAGCGTCGAGAGAGGAATCTAAGCGAACGAATGACCAAGAATAGACTTACCTAGTACTTGTCGAATGGTGTTGAGGGTGGCTCTCGCGCTGATAGTAAAATAGAAAATCCTGGACTGATACATCAGACAACCTGAACGCCCCGTGGAGGTCTTCAAGTTAATGACTTGCCTCCCTGTTGTGCGGGGTGTCAGCTTACGAGCGTGTAAACAGAGCGAGGAGAAATACCATTACCTAACTCGACTTGGGCCCCAGGCAATACCGTCAGTCCTACGACAGCGGACAAGAAAACGAGCTGCCTTCAGCGTTTGCGATTCGCAGAGGTAAAGGTAGTCATACCACCGTTCCATGCTAAGACCGGCCGTTTCGGATGTAGTAGCGTTGCGATCCTCCCATACATAGCTGGCGTACCGAGTGAGCTCTTGTATCTAGGAGAAAAGCGTAGCACGTACATTTGGCCCGGCCGAATGCTCTTTCGCTCTTCAGAGTCCAGTCTCCTACTCAAGAGTGTGAGGGTATTGCGTGCAACCGCATAAAAAACTTGAAGAGCGTCTTGAGCGGTGCGTATTCGAACATTCTGAAGGGTGGGCTGCTGTCGATAGACTGGGGACATGCCGTTGGGAAGAGGGCCGGCCGAAGGAACGAGTGTCAAATTAAGTGAGAGCTGGCTGAAGGGGAAGACATACGTACCAACAAAGGGCGGATATATAAGTAGTTCTCGGTTCCCCCAAGTATCCGTAATGTATCGGTCAGCCCTGGGGAAGGGCGGACCCGAGGACGCAAAACTCGGGTTTGGGTTTCCGTGTAAATTGCCGGATTCAGGAGGATTTCAAAATCGTGCGAGATTGAAGCTGATACCACAAAGTGTTTCCTCGGAGACTGCCAGGTGCGCATCGGGCTCTCAAGCCGTGCCAGGTATACATGACCAGTTTTCCCAATTGGGTGGCTTTCGCTCTTCCGCCTGGACCTTCAGCAAACGTAATTTGTAACGAACAGAGCTTACTACGCTTATATATAGGCTCCGAGCGGCAAAGCGCCGCTAATAGTATATTTCGTACGGTTGGACCTGTTGAACCAACACACAGTAGCTGCCGCGTCGCCACGGCGAATGAGAGAGATGCAACAGGTCGATGGGCTTTGGATGGGCTATACCGGATGAGAAAACTGCGTGCCACACACTTGGAAGTAAGCACGATGGGGAACGGTCTACCCACGCAAGTGTTGATGAATTGGTACGCATAGCTTTCCAAGCGGTAAAAGCACGAGGTGGATGTCGGAGGTATATCTGCATTTGCTTCCGGCCTAAGATGGGATCGGCCTGAGTAATTGTTCGTTCCGCGGCGCATGATACGCGCGTGCGGCATCTTAACTTACATATAAGGGGTCGATCTGATTCGGAGATTAATGCCGTCCTGAGTCTATTAATTAACCGGGCGCTTGGACCTGAGCAGACGCGTCGCACTGCGTTCATTCCCTGGTGAGTCGTTCTCGACAACACAATTTGCTTGGGTTATGTAAGCACCCGTTACCACAATAGTGGTCCACAGAGTGCGCAGGGATTTACAAATATGACCTTGAAGGCCACTGGCATAAGACAAAAGGAATGAAGTTCAATGGTGAAGCACACGATTAGGCTTCTACCAAATGGCCTTTTGTATTCAGACAATGACAGGGCGTCAGACAAGTGGATAACAATAGACGAATGACTGCGTACCTTCTAGAGGAAGCACAACGGGGACGTAGTCTGGAATCTCCGCATAGTGAGCTCGACCCCGGAAGAGATAACGTACACGAAGAGATTTCACGAAAGAAGGCGCGGGATCGTAAAACCCCTGCAAAGTTGCCTGGAGAATAAAATATACAGTCAGATCTCTTGACGAAGTGGATGATAAACGGCGACAGGATGCACCTTTGTGCGGTGGCCCGGGATATACAATTGGCTCCTGTGTACAAGAGCTTGAACGGGTATCGTCACGTCGACCGATAAGTTTCTTGCTTCCGGATCAGCGTCGAGACGCGGACCATATGTAGCTTCTTGAATTACGAGACCTACGTTGATGGTCAGCGCTATGCGACCACAAGAAGCCCTGAGGCATGGTTAAAAGATGGCAAACCATCTACAGCGGCTTCGGCACTCATGTGCTTGCGTGCCGTATCCTTGAGTAATGATATTGTTTCCGCAAGTTCTCGCATTGAGGACGACTGCTCGTCGGCCAACTCCTTGCGAGCGATACGGAAAATTCTGGTGGAAATAGAGGCGTGTGATCGTCAGGGGCAATTACGGGAAGTAGTAAGGTTCTTACGCTGCACGTTGTTCCCGTCGCCGAGGCTTCAGAATGAATTCGTATGCCACGACAAACGCCGTTGTGGGCAGGAGCGCCGTGTAGAAAGCCAGCGGAGCGTCGAACTCTTCAGACAGTGCGATGGGCACATTGAAATGCTGCCCCACATACGCGAAACTGAACATTAGGTCAGTAAACGAGAGCGACTACAAACGAGGGGACGCACTCTGCCATCAGCAGAACACCATTAGCACCTAAGGCAACAGCCACCGTGACGCCACCCTGGTCATCGCCCCATACGCCCGACAGGACCCATTGCAGCCCGGCCAGGCCAAGCTGCAGGCCGACCTTCGCATGAACGGCCAATTCACCAAAGACGACCCCCCATTCTACCTTTGCACCAGAGGCTAAACCAGCAATAGTGACACCAAAAGACCGCTGATATATGCCCGTCCCGAAGCCTGTGGCGGAGCCTGTTTTGATCGGCTCGAGTTCATGGTCGCGGTTTCCGAACGGTGTGGGAGATGCAATGCTGAGGTTCAAATATGGTTGGGGACCGGTGTACAACTGTATGGTACCTTCGGTCAGAGATCTTCGGAATAGACGTTGGGAATACTGGATTGTGAACGGAGGAAAGCGTTGTCGCAGAAAAGACGAAATGGTTGTTCGAACGAGAAAACCGCTGTGGTTCCCGTTATAAGTTGCCTTCAGACTGATTTGTCGTGCACGGAGTAGAGACACCGTTGCCTAGATAGCTGATAAATCACCTCAAGCATGGGGAATCGGTTGACTAGTACGGACCTCGTATGAAAGCCGAGGGGAATATTGGTGTCGTACTGTACCTAGAAGACTCCCACCTCGAAGTCCTTGGCTTGAACCAGACGCTTCTAGCTTTGGGGCCAGTGTAACTGTAGTTCTCTCATTGAGATTCGTCTGGAACGGGAAGTGAGTGATTCAAGAAGTGTCGTGTATGATACATGTAAGCTACTAGTTACCTGGACTCGATACCGTACAGCGAAAGCAGAGACATTGATGTCGCGAATACGTTTGCCAATATTGTTCGTCCATTTACGCCCACGCCGTGGCAAGGGGTCGCTCTCGAATAAAGAACGTGCATTGATACCGAGCGTCAGAGACCCCCGCGGGCGAATCAGGTCTTCGAGTTCCTTTCTCTGGGCCTCCTCAAAGACACCACGTAACTAAATCTGGTCAGATATGTCCGAGGAGAACAGAGTGAAGAAACAGTACTTCATCAACCGGTTTGGAGCGTAGCTCGGGGGGCCATTGCATGTTCAGACCCTCATACCCTGTGTATAGGGCGTCAGCACCGAACAAGAATCGGATGGTCCAGCGAAGAACATACCGAAGACATCGTAAACACGTCTAAAACCCGGGGATTATTCGACGCTGACTTGTAGTGGAGAAGAGAAGATTACGAACCTTAGAAAAGGGTCCGACAAGACTGGCTACCGGTGAGTACAGAGAAGTTCTCACAGTCATAGAGCAGCACAGCACACCTTCGTAGGCCTTTTGGATCTCCAAGAATCTTTTGTTCGCCGTCTCCCTGGCAGCATCGATGCGCTGTTTATCGGGATGAAAGATGACCGACAAAGCCCGATAGCGCTCTCTTATCTCATTGTCGGAGGCACAGGTGGGAAGGTTGAGGACTGAGCTGCCTGTCCGTCAGCAAACACCGTCAAGGTGGATGAAGAGGCGAATAGCGTACTAGAGGGCGTCCTTCTCGTGTAGGGGATTGAAAGGAGAGCCCGTATCACTGTTTCCTGTCTGCGGCAAGCTCATGCATAGAATGGCGTTGAGGAACGAGGAAGTACACACTGCTCGGGGAGGAAGTGCAAAGGAAACAGGCGCAAAGAGGCGCAAAGTTCAAACTCTCTTTCTTTTCCTGATGCCGCCGACGTGCGTAAGCCAGGTTGCGAGTGAATGACACGTGACCGCGTTCGTTCAATGAAAAAATCTGATTTCTGACGGCGTTCAAACTTCAAATGTTCAACGTTCAATTCTCAAGCCAGACTTTATGGTGTTTGCGGAGTCTAATGTTGCATACAAGATGATATATCTCACCACGACACTTGACAACACGGAGCCACGCAGCGAAGGCCGAGCTGCCCTCTCTCGTGTGTCTTGTCAAAAAGGGCAGTCAAGTTGACATGCAGACTGTTAGGGATTCCTACTACTGCTGCTGCTAATATTCTCACAACAGCACCGAGCCAATTCAACATTATATCACCAAGACTAGGAGCAGAACCTTCAACCTTCAGCCTTCCGCCTGCAGACGTCTGCAGTAGCCTGTCCACAAACTGTCCACGAATGACTTGTCAGTCTAGCGAGAGCCGGAGAAGTTGACCGTCAGCCAGGTACTTCGTACAAAAGAGGAGAAACAGAAGGACAGCTTACATGGATAGTAGTGAGCAGTTCCCTGACGAAGTCATTCCGGCTGATGTTTGGTGAGTATGAAGGTTGAGACCGCCCAGGCAGGGTGGCGAGAATACTTTCGCGTGCCGTCCCCTGATTCAGCGGCCCAACAGGGTCGTGGGTAGCTGGCTTCTTCCCCTTATCCTGCGCCGCCGCCGCTCCATCGACATATTGTCCGCTGACATCGGTTGCTGGAACTGTGGGAGTGCTAACAGCGTTCACAGGCTCTGGCGCGTCCCAGCTCTTCTCGATCTCTGCTCTCTCCTTTTCGTTCTCCCGTTCTCTCTCCTTCCTGCTCTTCTTCTGTGTTTTCTTACTTCCCTTCTTTTCCTTCTCTTGCACTCGCCGATCGAAAGCAGCCATGTCGCTTAGCGCGCTCGTATCTGCGAAATCGAGCTCTACGACGTCCGACTCGTCCCCAGTACCATCGCGGTCGTCCAGCGGAGCGCGAGGGTATGGCCAAAGCGGAGTATCCTGGTGAAAGGGCACGAGCAGCCGACCATTGGACTGGGCGTTGAGAGGCGTGTTCGTTCGGCTGCCCGTTGAACGTGACTGTGAGGTATGAGACAACGCTGGGGAAGCTGCCGAGGTAGTATTCGTCCCCTGAACTGCCCTGGAAGAAGGGCGAGACTGTGTATGGTAGGAGTCGTTTGGTGCATGGGTGACTGTTACGGTGGAGCTTGAACTCGTGGAAGCAAGCAGGGATGGAGCATTCGAGCGAGACGAACCGGCGGGTGGCGAAAACGTGGGATGAGGCGAAAGGGTGTGAGACGGGGGAGTAGCGATTTCGGTAGGTGTGGCGTCGCCCGAGAATCCGCGAAGAGGAGGCCGGGGTGTCACATCCCCGAGCACGTTTGTGGAGGAGAGGGAAGAAGACCCATCGACAGCGCCATTAACGGCAACGTGTCCGCGGTAACTGTCTGTGATGTATGCGCTATCGTTCTCATCACCGCTCTCTACGTCTCCTTCATATCTCAAAGGTTGGGATTGAGAATGCCAAGAACTGCTCGAGGAGGCTCGAGATGATGATTGCGAAGGAATACCGAGTAGAGAGGAGATGACATCTTGTGTGAGTATTTGCGGCAGCGTAGATGATGTTGGCTTCGGAGAGTGGATTTCGTATGCTTGACTATTCTGCTGGCCGTTGTAGCCATCAGAGCCAGTGTTAAGTGTCATCTGAGCGTCGGCGAAGGATAAACGAATGGACGGAGGAGCAGAGGGAGGGGCGGGGAAAGGAGACGCCGACGAGTCATGAGTCGCATAATTGGCGATGGTGTTCGGGATATGAGCAGTAGACGACTTGACGTTCACGTGAGTTGTGTTACTTGATTGTGAAGTGACATTATCAACGGGTGTGGCGGAAGCGAAAATGGAAGACAGTAGAGCCAGACCACTTGTGGACTGAGGAACTGATGATGACGGATGATCCAAGAACGATGAAGGGCGAGAAGGGTCACGGGTGTCGACATTGTCGTGAGAATTGTTAACGTTGGTAGCGGACGGTGTGGGGGGAATGGATGCGGAGGCAAACAAGTCGTTTAGAGTCAATTTCGCAGCACCAGACGGAGCTGGAGTGGTGGAATTCGAAAGCGTAGCGCCACTTGAGGCTCCGGAGGGGGTCAGCTTCGCAAAGAGCTTGTCTATCTCCGACATCCCAGCCGTAACATTGGGGGGTGTTTGTTCTGTTCGTTCATCGGCAATAGGCTTTTGTGCAGGGTGGGAATTTGGTGGCGGTGGAGGACGATCAGGTCCGTAGCGATATTGTTCTGGATAAGGGACCATGTCACGGATATAGGAGCTCAATCTGTGCAATTACAGTGTCAGATCATTAAGCCACAGAGGTAGATTATGAATAGCATCGCACCGAATCATCACGTCCTGCATTGATTCCCGCACATCAGTCACGAACATCCAAAAACCGAAAGTGACCGGCAGGCCTTTCTCTTTACTGTCGGCTAGTAAGAGCTTCCAGTTGGTGACGATGTCGGTCGAGGATGGCTCACGACCACGAGCATCTGCGAAGTCGTTCGGGGCAGTTATGGATTGTTGCTGAGGGGGCAGGATGGGGGTGGCGGTAAAGGATGCGGTAGCGGAGGAACTCGAGGCAGACAAAGTGTGTACCGAATCCGTTTCTTTGCTGGGGAAGGAAGATGTCGGTCGGGCCATGGCAAGGCGCTTGGCGGTGAAGTCGGGATAGCAGCGATACATAAGATACTCTCCGCGTGCTTCGATGTCATCTTCGGGATAGATATAAAGCACATAGTCGTCCATGCCCATGCGATTGAGAATATAAAGGCCATATGGGGGATAAGCATTGCTGAGGAGAAAAAAGTAAACGGAGTGTATTGAGACGAAATGCAAGAGCGCCACAGGAGCGCCTAAGAGACGAACCGTTCAAACAGGAACATGCTACCCTCGTATCCTTTCTTTTCCCATTTAGCCCCGTTGTGATGATACAGACATACATGACTGAACTGGTCGATTATGGACACAATGGATGGATCGTTGCGGCGCAATACTTTTAGATTCTGATTGTATCGGGAGACGGCGGTCATTCCCGAGGAGGGTTGGGGGCTGGGAGCTGAAACAACGGGCGGCTTCTGTAGCACTGAACGGTGATTGCTGGTGGCCGATGAGTGTGTGCGGGCATGAGTGAGATGAGGAGAATTTGAGAGGGAGGAAGGGTCGCGAGCCCGTCGGGACTTTGAGTTGGACATCGCGGTGCGGAACAAGAGGAGGATGTCACAGTGTGACACGCAGAGGCAGGGATATGCGTGACGAGAACACGAAATATATGGGAAAAGAAATCAAAGAGAAATAGGACAGGGATCTACGTGTTATGAAGCTGGTGCCTTTGCCTGTTCCCTCCGACGCTGGGCAAAGAGAGCGTGCTGGTCGTGGACACCGAGCCGAGCCTGTTCCACCTTCTGCATCCAACGTACGTCGCTTGCCACCTTTTTCTCCCGCATCGCCCGCCGACGCTTGTTCAGGTGCTCTATGTTCTCGCCTACGCCCACCTCATGCCCAAATGGCAGCCCCTCCGCCTTCGCCTCCTGCACCTGCACCGGCGCTCGTGGCGCCCACAAGAACGACTCCTTCGTCTTCTGCATCCCACCCCGAAGCGCTGTCGCCCTTTGTGCCTTCGACATCGTCTTCAGACGCTCTTCCGTGTCCTCCTTGCTCATCGTTGTCGTCACGCGCACCTTCTGAACCTCCTTGGACTCGAGCAGGTCCTGGAGCACTATCGTTTTGAGATATCTGCACCCAGTAGTCAATACCCAGCGACTGGACATCATCAGCTGTAAACACACTCACTTCACAGATCGTATCGGATGTTCAGGGTGTGGAGGCTGGGGTACACCGGCACGCGCCATCGCCTCTCTCAGTCTTTGTCTCGTAGGCTCTACCCTGCCTGACTGACCGCTCACGGGCTCCCGAACAGCTAGGCGGAAGACTTCCTTGGTTGAGAGGGGTTTGGCGCTCGTCCGGATGATATTAAGGATATGCTCTCGAGCTGCAGGTGTGATTTCTTGACCCCATGGTCGAAGAGATAGTAGGTGTCTCATGGTGAAGAGTTCGAGGATGCCGTCTAAAGGGCCGTAGCTCAACTTGCGAGCGGACATTCTCCCATGTGGCCGTGGGAACTATAACGTGGGTGGCACGGGAAGTTGGGCGAGAGCGCCACAGTACTATGGATTCGTACATACATGACCAGAGTTGAATCAAGCATGGTCTAAGTAATGTGCAGAAGTCGACTGGAGGTTAAATACTACTCTATACTCCTGAATGAGATATATCGCTCCACATGTTGACACGACAATTGGACGGCCGCTTCTGGTTGCCGAATGCACCCTTATGTAGTTGAACCTACTTGTCCCATCACCCACTTGATGAGCGCTGGGCGATGAAACTACATAACGGTGCGAGTATATTCATGGCAATGCCCCAAAAAGTCCAAGTATAGAACAGATAGTAGATCTATATAATACATTTCGAACAACTATATACTCGTAATCCGCTGAGCACGACTCTCCATGCCACTGCACTCTCTTGAGCATACATTGCACTTACAATTAAGTTCTTCCTCGATTTGCTTGCTCCATCGCTCTATCATAACCCCGCTGTTCCGCCAAAGAGATCTGCTTCGCCATTTCTAGCTCCTTCTGAAATGCATCGTCATCATCGTCTTCGTCCTGTTGTGTCGACTGACGCGAGGAGCTGGTGTCTATCGATGCAGAAAGTTGTTTTGCAAGCTCCATTTCTCTGGTGAACGCTTCCTCCGCGAGGTCATCAGACACATTCGCGTGCACGGTGCTCGGTGTCTCATCCGTCGTCTCTTCCAACGAGACCGGCACATCCCATCGCTCGCTCCCGGTGAGACTGGCCGAGCTCGACGCCAGACTGCCATCCTCGACTTTCCCTGCACCAACATCCACAGGCTCCGTTGCGGCAACGTCATCCTTCATGGCCTCAGCCGCCTGCTCGGCCAATGCCTTCTGCCGTTCCATCATCCTCCCCTTGACACGCGCGGCTTCGAACGCACGTATGATCCCGTCGCGCTTGTTTTGAGAAACAGCTTGGGCAGCCAAGACACCGTCACGTTCGCGGACGGCCCTCTGGTTATGCTCCGTCTTGCGGGTTTGAGCAGACTTCATCCCTCTAAGGGCACCTCGCACAGGGTGTGCCACGACGCCCATGATACCGGCAGCGGGACGCATAGTGACATTGATGACTGCATTCGAAGACATGGTCAAGTTATAACTCAGATGGACGAAGGCGAATTTCTTACAACTTCTGCCTGCACCAGCGACGGCGCCCATGAATCCCTGGAGACGTCATATAGGTCAGTAGAGGAAGTGTTGTGAGATTGGCGAACGTACTCCTTTCTTTGCGCCTTCTAGTGGCTCGCGGACGAGGCCGGTGATGCCATCGTAGTACCCGTAAAACAACCCCTGTGTAGGAGACACGGTGAATTGATTAATATTCAAGTATGCATCACGGGTAATAACATACCTTGCCTGCCTCTTTCACCCCACTGGAGAAGTCGGTGATTTTTCCTGGCTCCCTGACGTTCGAGCCATATAGCTTGGGCACATTAGCGAAGCCTTCCTGAACAGAGGTGACAATGTTCCAGACACCTGGGGGCAGCATCATGTAGGTGTGGTCAGTACATTGATCCATTCGAGCGTGTCAGGATAAAGGACGGACCACGAGGAATGGCTACAGTGGTGTTGATGATCCCCTTCACGGGCGAACTACACAGCAAGCATTTGTTAGCGGCGCAAAACACAGCGACGGACGAAGGTCAGCCCACTAGAAGATCTGCGCTATCGAGGCGTAGTAGTGTGTTATAGTCCAGTAAATGGCGCTAGCACCGCCGGAAACTGGGTCCGAGACCTTCTTCCTTGTGTCATATTCTTTCGAGCCTAGAGCGGGGGTTAGCATAGGGAGAGGAAAACGAGGAGAGTTAAGAAAGACAAACGTACGGTGTAGGTCCAATGAACGAATGTCCAATAGTTTCGCATCACTGAGCACTTGAGCGGATAAACTGCTCATTTTCAGGCACTGACCAACAGAGAAACATATAATCAGAGACGAAGGTAATCAAATCACTCGATAAGCCTCACATATTCAGTAGACCACCAAACAGCAAGCATGCTTGGTTCGAGATCGCAGCGCATATTGAGTAGGGGCAAGTGCCGATAGAAGCTCTCGACACCACGCCGAACACCATTCTGCAAGGCGATGGATCAGCTTCCGCGCTTCAGACCAGATGGCTCAATGCTAGACAGTGTGTATACCTCTTGATGAATCTGCTTTGCCATGTCTGCAGCAGCACTCTTCGCTTCGGGGCTGATTGCGAACTGCAACGCCTTCGTGAGAGCATCAACGTCCTCCGTCATCTCCTTCGGCGTAATCGGTTTGGGACCTGCGCCGGCTTCTTCGACCATTGCACCTGGTGCAGCAAGCGTAGCTGCTCATATCTTTGGACAATGACAGACAAATAGGAATCAGACGCACCCCAGAATCCCTGGTCACCGAAGAAGGGTACTATAACTGTGGGTCTTCCCTTTGCGAGCCCGATGGCAGTCGTCCCAGCGCCGCCATGATGTACGACGGCGCAGACGCGGTCGTTCGCAAAGAGCCAGTCATGAGGAACATTACCGAGAATGAAGATATGTGGTGGAACGTTTACGTCCCCCAGGCCACCCTGTAGGAAAAGTTTCGATTGGTGGTGGGACAAAATGAGATGCGAATGGTAGTGAGCGCACCCAGCCTGCGGATACCAGAGCACGAACACCTGCACGAGAGGTGGCTTCGAAGATGTTCTCTGTTTAAGGAAGGGTTAACACTTCAGGGAAGGGAGGCCGAATGGGTATGGTGATCGCACTGGTCATTTGTACGGGATCATCCACGACCACTGAGCCAAAGCCAATGTACAAAGGTGGTTCTCCGGCAGAGAGGAAGGCGGCAAGGTCGGCCGGAGGTTCGTAATTTGTGGCGAGATCGAGGAAGTAAAATCCAACGATATCTGAAGTGTAAATTCCAAGTCAGCTCCAATCTAGATACAGTACTGTGGTGACGCCAGGTTCGGGGACAAGCTTATTTCAAAAAGGCTAACCAATGTGATTCTTCCAGTCCTTTGGCTTCTTCACAAGAGGACCCATGCAGTACGTCCAAGGAACCTTCATCCTGTCGGCAATGCTAGGCCCCGAACGCAAGTTGAGACTCGAAAGTCCAAGCACTTTCTTCCGGAAATCATTCACAAGGTCACCAATCCTAGTCATCAAGAAGCAAAGTGTGAGCATGAGCCGAATGCACTTTGTGATGCACGGCAAGGAAGATAGGGCAGTCTTACCCTTGCCACGTAAGTATCTCAGCAAGAGCGTACGAAAGATAGTTTGTGAGACCGTTCTCCGCATTCGAACTGGACCTCGATATGTTGACTAGCGGATGAGCGAACGCAGTTGTCGGGCTCCAAGGCATGGCTTAGAGCAAAAAGGGTACGAATGTCACTCAACGACAACGTAAGGCAAAGGTACGGGTGCAACATACTGAAAGTCAGCAGAAGAGGGATACCCAGCTTCTCCGCTATATGAATATGTGCGAACGCAGGGGGGTTTGATATCAGTGCATCAGCTACGAAAGGTTTTCCGGCTGGTGCTTTTCCTAGCTGCGATGGGTGTAGTTGAGATTGAGCTGAGGAGCCGACAGGGGGGCCGGTATCAGGGGCAACGGTAGAGAGATAGCAGCCTAGTATCATCTAAGAAAACGAAGATAAGATGAGACACTGTGGTTTCTAGTCATGAGCCGTGCAGAGTATTGTTTGTGAGGGGAACATGCCTCAGAAAGCATCTTCCGTTTCTTGGAGATATCACCGTTCAGGAGACTATAACGAGTAGGATATGAGCGTGGATGCAACCGAGAAAGAAGATTAGTACTCAAGAAGACATGCCAGGCAATAGACCGGGATCTATGATGCAGTGAACGATGTCAATCAAAATGCGAGACCATCCAACGGTTGAACAGAGCTCGTAGAGGACTAACTTTTGACCATGTATGACATGAGCTCCTTCGGATCTCCTCCAATATTGAAAAACTCAAGGCCATGGGACGTAACAAATTCCCGGAAGGTTTCGTGGGTGGCGATGCGAATGCGGTGGCCATCCCTAGCGAGCGCTTTGCCTAAAGCTACGTACGGCTGGACATCACCTACAATCTCTGTCACCGACAGTTGTGTTTGTGAGTGATAGCAAAGACGCACCTCGGCTGCCGACAATCATGATAACAATACTGAGCTTGGGCACGTCTTTCCAACCCTCTTCCGTTTGGTCGACTGCGAATTCTGCGACGTTTCGAGAGTAATCCCTGGGTAGGTCTGGTAGAGGTCTCTTGAGATCAAGAGTAACTGTGATACGGCCATCTTGTCCGAGAGTAGCATAGGAGGCAAGTCCTGTCCCCGTCGAGGTATAGGTCGTATAATCTGGGTTCGCTCCCGATGGTTTGGAGTACGGTGGAGGCTGGGCAGCCTTTCCAGAGGACTTGTGCAAGCCGATTGAATGTCCTTGTTGGGTAGTGATGTCATTCTTTTGGAAAGAGTTATAGGGAGAAGTATACTGAGTAGAAGAATCAGCGAAGGTCGGTTCTTCTGGTGTCGAGCCCTCGCGTTCCCGCATGTGAAGGGGGGTCATGGACATCGTTGAAGGGCTCAGGCCTACGCTCAGGGAGGAGAAGCGGACCCATGTAGCACGTTATGTATAAGTACTCCGCGAACTGAGGAAGCATCGTCATAACTCCGCGAGACATACAACCATCCGAAACATGGCGCTACTTGGGCTTCTGGTTCGATCGCCACCTCTCCTTCCGACAACACGTTCAGTTCTACGCCAACACCGCACTATCCACAGTACGCACATACCCCATGCTCGGCAACTCCCTTCGGGGACTCTCCCCCAGAAATCGTCGCCGCTTGTACATCGGCTGCGTACGACCCCTCCTCACATACGGTTTCCGTGTTTGGTACAAGCAACCACACTGTCCCAAATACCTTCTCACACCCCTCCGACAAGCCCAGGCGGCAGCGTTACGCTGGGTGCTCGGTGCTTTCCGCACTTCGCCTCACGAATCCCTCGACATTCTCGCCGGAGTCGTTCCCATCCACCTCCACCTCCGAAAACTCTATGAACGTTCACTTCTGCGACTCCCCAAACTCGCATCAACCCACATCCTCATCACATCCATCACCAAACCCTCCCTGCACCCACCCTCGCAACTGTTCACGTACGGCACACCCGTTGTCCACATACCTGTTCCCCATCGTCGCCACACACCCCTTCAACACGCCGCCGCTTCCCTACGGCAGGCGATACAAGACCACCATGACGAATTCGTACCCACACACGAAGAACTCAATCCTGGCACACGCTTGTTAGATACTAATTTCTCTTGTATCCTCTTTCATACCCACGGACATCCTCCCATTAAACATAGAGATTTCCCTGCTTGGCTCGAAACAAAAAAACAATTTATTTCTACGTTACACACAGATAATACTTCCCTTGTTTCTTTCTCCGACGGCTCAGTGCGGCCGGACAGCGACTTCCACTCCACGGCGGCGTACCTTGTTTCGTACATGGGCACCACCCAACACTCCAGATCATTCGCGACCGGGCAGGCCACATCTTTTGACGCAGAACTCGCGGGATTAGCGGCGGCACTCAACGCATCCATCATCGCAGCTCGAGAGCGCGACACCATCACTTCCATCCACCTATTCGCCGACAACTCGTCCGCACTGGAATCACTATTCCGACCCAACTTCCATTCATCACAAATCGTCTCCGTCCTCGCCGCTCGCAAAGCACGAGAATGGCTCACAGAGGACAACACCCGCCACATCCACCTTCACTGGGTACCCGGACACCAAGGCGTCGAACTCAACGAGGTTGTTGATCACATGACCAACGAAGCCTACGACCTACACCCACCCATCCCCCGCATCTCTCACGCGTACGCCCGTGTCCTCATCACCAAACGAGTCATGCAAGACTGGGCCAAGATGCCGAGTCGTGGCACCAAATTCTTCCCCGCTCGCATATGCGACTCCCGCACCTGCGCGAAAGGCGGCCCCATTATATCTGCCGCTGGCGATAGCCCCACCCTCACATCCCGCCTCACCAGAACCATACTCGCGCACGCACCCATTGGCGAATATCGAAGCAAATACCTCCCTGCCGAGCCAAGTGCCTGCCCTCGTTGTGATGTTCTCGAGACGCGCCACCACATCCTGGAGTCCTGTCCGCTGTACAAACGCCCACGCCGAACCGGTTTTTACACTCTTATTGCTTCTTCACGGAACCCTATACGATTACTCAAAGACTTCCTTACGAACAATCCCCTCGCATTCACGTTTGATTCCGCTAACTTACACACACCGAACGTTCCCCGCCCACCGGACTGATTGGGCCACATTTGATCGCACACGTTACCGGCACATCGAATTTATTTGCTTCTTTTCTGCATTTACATTACCCACTCTTCCAGTCGAGTTCCACAGTGTTTACCAACTCTACTTACGTCAAGAGATGATGTTCAGGTCGCAAGCAACGTCGTCAACTGTCAGTTACGGCACGGCCTCGGGTGTGGCGTATTCGTGTGGCGTCTCGCGGAGTTTTTTTTTTTTTTTAAATCAAATGCATTTATATAGCGCCGGTGCAGGCCAGGGGCGCTGTTTTAGAAGTAACTAGTCAACTAACTACGACTATAGCTTTTGTCCAGCGGGCACTCCTTACGCTCGATGGGTCGACTGAACTTCGCGACTGATGAGGCTTCTCTCCTCAAAGCGTACAAACTGTCAACTCTCTCTCCGAGGTATACACCCGTTAACTCGCGTCCTGCAGGGCCTCTGACAAGCTTGTTTGAATCACAGCAAGTGGGAGGAGACTGATCATGAGGACACCGTTGCAGGTCAATTGGCTAGCCCTGGCGTCAACGGACCCAACGAAGGGGAGGGTGACCCACTCGGGCTCGGAGCATATGTCGAGTCTGTCTACTCTCATTTGTATCGGCCTCCTGGCTCTCTCTGATTCCGCAACTTGAACCAGCACCAGCGAGATGGACATGGACACTCGTGCGTTCCTCCTGCAGCCCGCCAAATGTGGGCGTCCTTGTCTGACCGGGCTTGTACATACGCATGTTCAGGCGCAGCCATCTCTATTGCGTCGAAGTCTTTCGATCCCAAAGCTTTTATCTCCGTTGTACACCCCAACGCCACCTACCAGGATCTAGGGGCAGGCATTTCGAGACTTCGCGCGTCCATCGACTCTAGGTCTGAGGCTATCCGTGTTCTCGTGGAGGATAATTTTGACAGATTTGTCGCTGTGAAAGCCTCTACGGATGGTAAGCATCCACACAGACACTTCTTCCAAGTCATTGCGTTGTGGCTTCGCATGTATGATTTCTTTGCTCGCACGACGACTCATTCTGCATACGCCACAGCACTTCACGCCGAAATGCGCGAGGGATTGTTGGCCGAATCGACGGACTACGCCTCCAGGCCATTGCGGGACCAACTCAAGCGTATGTGGCCAGATTCGCCGTTTCTCAAACGCTGCTTATATCTCTGGTCATCCAGAGGCGGCCTCGAAGGCCAATCAGGTCTTTCTCCCGGTTCTCGAAAATGCGAACAAGGCCCAGAAGCTCAGGACTACCCTCGGCGTGTTCGAACGATCCAAATTCTTCTTCAATCTACCGGCTTCGATAGTCGAGTCTATGCAAGTGGTATGTTGAAACCGATCTCAGTGTCTCCCCTCGTTTTACGACGCTCTTGCGTTAAGGGTCGTTACGAAGCTGCAATGCGTGATTACAAGAAGGGCAAGTTTATGCTCGAGTCACGTCCCGGCCAGCTTTTACCCATTGGGTCTCAGAAGGAAGGCGAGGGCGCTGTGCTGGCTGAGAGACAGCAAAAGCGCATACTAGAGAAGGTGTGGAGTACGGTTGAGAAAGCCATGGGTGAAATGAGGGCCTTGCTGTTGTCCCAGCTACAAGATCCCGGCAGGCCTGTGGAGGAGCAGGAGAAAACTATAGAGTGAGTCATTTGATATTCGTAGAGTTCATTCTCTCATCTTGTTTTGCCAGGATCCTCCTCGAACTGGACACATCCGATGATCCTGTTTGGACTTACTTTGACTCGCAACATAAATACATTATGGATTCCATGAAGAGAACATTCCGTGTCACGTCGGATGCCGTACAGGGTGAGCATTCATCGTTGTCATGTCGACACCCTTGTGCTCATCCGTCACGAGCGTTCAGCCAAGAAGCATAGAGTGGATCCACCGATTTCTGGGTCAGAGGCTTCCAACCTCCTTCTAGCGGGACAGCTGCAAAATTGTGTCACTGCTCTGAAATCGAACCAACCTGACCTAGTGATCGGTGAGCACGGTTTCCCTTTTTTTTTTTTCGGAGGACTCGAATTCTAGCAACGGTTTTGGTTTACAGCCCAGTCTGGTGGTCATGAAGTCTGGCAGTCCATCTTAGAGACTGTGAAAGCGGTCTCAGAAGTCATGATCTCTGCATTGCCAAACTTTTGGAGAGTGGGGAGGGCGTTTCTAGACGGGCGTTTCAAGAAGGTGTGCTGCTGTCATAATCTTTGTCCTCATGGCAGTCCCTCATTGAAGAGATCGTGATCGACAGACTACTTCCACGTCTCGACGTAGTCCAAACCAGGTCGGCACGATGGCGTTCGATATCATCAAACTCTACATCTCCATCCTCTCCGAATTCTTCCTTCTATCCGACAAAGCCGTGGCCTCTCCGGCCGCTGGCAGCGCGAAGCCTCCTCCTTTCTTCCCTCTGAACAGTAATGTATTGACGACGGCGCATTACCTCATGAAAGTGCTGGGAGAAATACAAGAGAGTGTCAACGAGATAAATTTGATGGAGATCAACACTGGACGCGGTAACGATGTGAATGCGACCCTGAAGGAACTGATCGAAAGCGTTCGGTGGAAATTTGAGGATGTTCTAATCACCGCATGGCTCAGAGGTGGGTCTACTGTTCGTACATTCTTGGCTCTATCTGACGATAGTGCAGATGCCACTCAGTTCTATCATCTCGAAACCTGGACTGCCTCCATCGCGGAACCCTATACTACGCTCTATCTCTCGGACATCCAACTCTTCGAAAAGCACATCACCACTTGCGCCTTCAAAATTGCAGGAGGTGTCGATCTCTCCGCCTCCGCCTCGTCGTCACGCTTGGTGAAGCAGCATGCTGTCGCCACCGAGTTCAAATCCAAGATCACCAAGGCCTTTGTGGATACCTTGTATGCGTTCCTAGACGGTATGGTGAACTTGGCGAGTGAAGAGAGTCCTATTGGATTACGCGGTGTTGGTCAGGAACAAGGAGGTGCCGTGCATCTTCAGGCGGATGGTGCGGCCAGTTCAAAGCTCGGCAAGATATCGCATTCGAATTCCATCACAGGCCCCAATGCTTTTGACCAATTAGACCTCGCAAGCATAGTATGTTTCCCCAATCATCTGCGTGTGTGGTATACTCATTCTCGTGTGCAAGGATACGAGAACCATCCTAGTTTTGTCCAACCTTGACTATTTGAGACGAAGTTTGATACCTAGTATGGTCAGCCAGCTGGAAATAGCGTTCAACACATCCATCGAGGCAGAGAAGCAGGTACGAGGTTTGCGCCCTATATTCACCCGTACTGAGCTTATTATAATGCCGTCACAGACGTTGATGACCGTGGTGCAAGAGCTCGACAAAACACTATTCGGTGGTTATGTGAAACCTAAAGCTGCCATAGTCACAAGCATAGTGCGGCGCGGTATCCTGGACAGCGACATGGACTGGTACGAAACGCCACAACCTACAGGTCTGTCGTCGTGTTGTTCCAAATGAAGCACTGTACTCACTGCCGGCGCAGAAATTCGCCCTTACATGTACGAAACACTGATGTTCCTTGTCGGTGTTCACGCTCAAGTCAGCAGCGCAGCTGCTCCGCTGCTTGATCGAACGTTGAATGCGCTGGTAGAGGACCTCGCGCAGGAGGCTTTGCGATGCTTCCGACAAGTCAAGCGCTTCGGCATGGGTGGCATGCTCAGAGTACGTATATTTCTGGTGCTCCGCATCAGCGCTGAGCCGAATAACCCATACTTCTCTTGAATTGAACAGGCAACCCTTGAGATTGAATTTATGCACCAAACTCTTTCACGATACGTCACTGCCTCTGCCAATTCGATGCTCTCGGAGCTCTACGAGAAGATATCGAAAGCTTATGCCCGGAGACCTGGTGACGAGAACCTTCAGAGTCTTCTGGACGGCGTCAAGCGGACATTGGCTGAGACACGTCGTGCGACGGGCATCGAGTTTCTATGCTTCAGGATCACAAAGGAGCGCAGCTCTACCAAGGACAGGGATAAAGCACAGGGCGGCAGCGGCAGCCTGAGCAGGATTAAGGATCGAGAGCGGAAGGAGAGCGAGTATAGCACCGGGAGCGGAAGTTCGAGGAAGGACACTGACAAGAATGAGAGGAACAGAAAGGATACTGATAACCAGAGGCCTGAACGAGACCGTGAGAGGGGTAGAAAAGACCCAGAGAGATCAGCTCGAAGAGATTAGAGGGACGGCACCGGCACCGTGAACTAGCATAGTGTCCATGTCTTCTCCTGTATTGTTTATTTTATGTTGCGAAATTGCAGTATAGTAATGTAGAGTCCATGCATTGAAAAGGTCCGAATGATAGGCCCCGGGGTCGTGAAACAGGACAATTATACTACAAGTGCATCTTTCCTTGAAGTCCATAGTGCGACCGGCATGAGTTTTAGCTAAGGTACAGGGCAACACAGTCACCCGAGTTCGGATTCATGCTTCAGGCGAGAAGATCCACTAGAATAGTGATGATACCGAGGACTGTATTTGACGGGACTGCGTTAGCGAACGATGAGGAAATAGCGGGAAGTACCCTACCAATCTCAAGACCGATGAGAACGATCACGATGGTTTCAAGACGTTCAGAGTGTCGGCTCAAGACAGACTCCTTGAGAAGTTGAAGCATGTCCTGCAGCACCTGTGGGAGCCTTGAGTAAAGGTACTAGACACGGGGGAATGGGTCCTCACCTCGACACGGGTATTGAGAAGATTGATTCGTTGAGGTAGCTCCAAGTAGCTACGAGCCGCATCGTACAAAGGCTGGAGATCAGGATACGTCTGTACAGGGGTTCGTGATCAGACGGTCGCTCGATGAAGCAAGCAGTCATTGAACCAACCCAGAAGACTTCAGGAGAGTCAAGAACAGACCCGACGGAGGCGATATTGGAACGCAGTAGGAAAACCTCCCCCATCTTCTTCATGATTTCTGACGGCACGAGGCGACATCTCAGAGTATGAAGGTGATCCAAGAAATAAAATCTTACCTTTGTGCGGCATCCCTATTTTTCCTGTCTCACTAATGATTTCCGGGTATTCCTTGGTCTCTTCGATAGTAGTGGAAATGAGCTCTTCAAACTATATAATCTCGCATCTGACTTCAGTTTCACCCTGCAATAAACCCACAATGAGCGTACCAGAGATATCTTGACGGATTGAGATAGCGCATGGGATAGCGAAAGTTTCGTCCTAACGAATGAGGCGGCATGAGCGATAACGAGAAAGCTAATTTCCGGGTACTGTTGGTTGTAGCGTACATATAACTCGATCCTTTGCGCAGGGTAATCACATCGTTATATATGCTATGAGGGGAATCAATAAGGGTATTTGAGAGAACTGACGAACCAAACATACCGGCTGTAATTGGCATAGTAGAAGTTGAGGTCCTCCATTTCTACTTCATCGGGGCCTGATAGACGGTAAGTAGAGATACAGTCGGTGCCACTATCGTCGTACCAAGTTTTTCGACCTCAAAACGCTTTCTATTGGAATAAAACAAGCTCAATATACGGGGCAGACTGACTGATATGATAAACGTAGACTGACAGGGAGGACAAGAAGCGTTTCTCTTGTACCTCAGTCATGCCCCAAATAACGACCGTCCCATAAGAAAAGAGAAATATTTCCGCCTCGATTGCGCTCGTGTCGAACTTGCTCTTCTTCTTGACTGGAGGTACTTGTGCGTCATTTACTCCGTCAAAATCTGCAGGCGATCGAAGCTCGGGAATGCCGAGTAAATCTCCCGTTACACCATCATCCGAGCCCTGCCACCTTACTTTAGACTGCCTGCTCTCGCTGGCTGGTGTGGTAGGAGGGTCATATACATAGGGTGTGTAGATGACGTCGTCGATGATACGCGCATTCGCGTGGTATGTGTTACGGCGAGCATTGAAGAACTTCATCAGATCCTGAAAGTTATAAGAGCTAGGAGAGATAGGGCACGGGGTGGAAAAAAATGGTGTTACTGAAGGAACGAAGAAAGAGGAAGCCCATATACCTTGCTGTAGCATACGCCGTAACGCGCGGGAGGGATTTCGCCTTTTTTTTTGTGAGACGCTTGGCATCTCGACGTGCAGTGCCAGCGGGAATGCGTGCAATCTGGTTATACACCTATGTATAATTTCGCACGAGTATCAGTTCAGCAATCTCGGTCTTGGTAGCCAGATGCAAGAACGCGGCGCACCTCAACATCGTCAGTCTCGTCCTCATCATCTCCCTCATCCTCGTCACTATCTCCAGTGGCCACAGAGCCTTCAGCGGCATCCGAGGTGGCTTTGGGTGGTTTGAGCAATGTTCTTCGTGGGGCAACGGGCTCCGGTTCAGGTTGCTCAGGCAAGACCTTTAGTTTGCCCGTAACCTTCGTGGACCTATTTGCTCCACGAACCTTCGGCTCGTCGGAATTCGCTCTCGACTGCGACATTGGAAGACTGGAAGACATTGAAATGGATGCGAGAGCACTAGCAATACGAAGTCAAGATGAGGCAGGGCGAGAGGCGTACAGCAGCAGTGAACGCAATTCTCAACTATCACTGCGATAGTTCCTGTTCCGTTAGGACAGGTCTTGAGATGGTGGGGTGGTGAGCTCTCCCAACCAACTGCCTTTTCTGGACACAACCAGAATCGCGGCTCGCGGCTCGCTCCGACGCGCGCCGCACTCTCGTTCAACGCGTCCTCGTCGACTTAGACAAATTCCCTTCGTCGTAGCACGCTGCTCACGTTGTACATACATCTAATTTGACATTCTCAGACACGTTTTGCCGCTATGTGTGACAGCAACAAAGCGTGACAGTAAACCTCCTACGTATACACTTCTCGCATCCCCAAGGGAGCAGCACCCCTCAGACGCGTGACCTGAGGTTGGTTCACACGTTTAAGGCGTCGACCCCTTCCCCCCCTCCCCTCGGGATTATTTTAAATAATTAAAAAAAGAATTCATAAATTCGACGTTGGCCTACGCTACGGCTACGGCTACAGCTTTGGCTCACATTACTCGTATGCAGGACGCCTCCGCTTCGACTTTCCAACGCGGAACCCGGCATTAACCTGACAGTCCGTATCACAGAACCATCCCCCTTGCGGGACTTGCAGGAGGCCGGCACATTTCAGGTGATACTGTACGCACAGCATCAAGAATGTAAGGATGAGTGTCACGATTTTACGACGGGTGATGCAAGACATGAATTTGAACGTACCACGGAAGAGCAAGATGGTCCATCACAGCGAACAACGGGCCCTTCGTTCAAGGATGTTGAGCAATTCGGGTCGTAGCATTCTTTTTCTTCGTCCGACTCGATTCGCAAACGCTTCCGAGCAGACTGACGCACAGGGCGAGAGGAAGCCATCTGAGTTGACGAAGGCTCGCCATGCACAACTTCAGGATCTATTGAAGCCATGGTCTCTGTGGACTGGCCTTCGGGACCTTCGAGTTGACAGTGAGAGTGAGGCGGAGCTGACGGAGATGGGGGACGCTCGGAGGCAAGGGAGGTATCGTCCTGCGATAGGGAATCATGATTGGCAGGATTTCATGAAGCAAGAAGCGAAAGAACGCACCATAATTCTCGCCAATCCATCCTCCAAGTCGTCACTACACTCAACAATTCCCTGATCATCAACGTACGCATCTGTTATCGTAGCCTCGCCAGGATCAGAATCATCGTCAGTGGTCTCATTATCCGACTCGGAGCTAGTACCCTCATGGTCCAACTCTTCGTCGCCACTCTCCTGCCCCTCTGCATCCACAACGTCAACATCCAACTGTGCGTTATGCACAGAATCACGGGCGGTGATGTGAGCGTAAACGTCGTTATCGTTAAGATTGGCGGTCCGTAAGGCATCGCCATCCGCATTCTCCCTACATTGATTTATGTTAGTGTCAAGTAGGGAATGGAGCAAGATATACAGTTGAGGAGAACGTACAAGAGGGCGAGGCGGGTGCTATGAGTGTCCGAAATCTTCATCTGGGGACGCTGGGCGAGTCTCTTCATCTTCGCCGATACCCGGACAGCCTTCCTGTTCAACCAGACCCCTTTCATCAACGTCTCCTCGCTCTCGCTAATCTCATACAGATCACGATAAGTTTCGGCGTTTGCGCCGGGATGGTCGTTCTCGATGTGGAATTTGAGGTTGTATTTCCACACAGCAGGAGAATTTGGCGCAATACAAAGGGGACACTTCAAGGGCACGTTGGAGCACGGCGAGCGTACGGTTGACTTGGCTGCTTTTTTCATGACAATCTTGTAGAGGTTGGGGCAGCGGGACGTCGTCATGTTGACCTGAGAAGTACCTTTCTTCGACTGTCTGAGAAAGATGACACAGGACGAGCCTGTACCGAGACAGAGGCCGCAGACCTGTGAGGATCCCTTGAAGAGAGGGTCGGAGAGGATGTGAGCGCCTTCATGTTCGATTATACGAGGGCCAGACAGTCCAGCTGTATATCTGTTGTCGCAACGGTAACAGACGCCATGGTGTTGGGAGTATCGGTCAACGTCTTCGTCCTCGCAGATGAAACAAGCGGAACCTTGAAAGCAAAATAAAGTCAGGCAGACCAAGTCGGAGGTTGATGATCAGAACATACCATCGGGAAGGCGGTAGGGGAATGTATCAGAGAGCCTAACATTACAGATACGATGGCGGACCTCCTTTGTACGTGAGAACAGAAGCTGACCCATGGCCCGCAGCTCAGACGACTTGAAACTGTAGGTCTCGTTCCCATTGGAGCCAGGATAGACACCGCGCTCGGTGTCTGGGTCGATGAGAAGTAGAAGCGTCCCTTCTAGATCACGCAGATCATTCCCAGACTCGAAGCGACCGTTCCACTGCCAATCCGGATGTGCCGACTGATGAGAGCGGTCGGTGCAGACAAGAGTCATGATTCGAGCACGGACGCGAACATTGGGTTGATTGACGAGTGAAGATGGAAGAAGGGAGACGGTAGTGTGGTTGTGCTGGATTTGAAGAACGCTGACAACCGCGACAAAGAAAAGGTTGTCGCACCGAACCAAGGTAAGCGCTGGATCTTCGACGGCGAGAACCTTGTCTTCTGGTACAGCGAGAGCAGCCCTGACAGCAGGTGAGAGATCGGGCTGATCGAACTGCTGAGAATCGCGGACACGGGTCAGGCGGTCCTTCGAGATAGGCGTGACCAACGGGTTTGAGTAGAGTCGTAAGATGGAAGCTTTATGGAGGCCTTTTGGATTGGAGGGATCGACAACAACGCGAGGCTCATACCGAGGACGCCCAGTATCGGGATGGATAGCAGCATCAGCGTCGGCGAGGTCGTCGAGATCTGGCAATTCTATTCCACCAGCGTTGACTTCGTCGATAGAGACGTCACCAGTTTCCACCTCGCCGTCTGACGGCGGCGCCACAGTCGATCCTTCCTCACCCTCCTCCTCTTCCTGCTGTTCCTCATCCGAGAGCAATCCGTTCTTCAAAACAATCTTCCCACCTCCGAAAGGGCACAGATTGTCATATCCACCAGTCTCCTTCATCCATCCGAAAGGAACTTCCAGCCCAGCCTCTCGCAAGACACCTGCCGCCAATCGCTCTCCTTCCGACCAACATGTAAACAAAACAAGGTCGCGATACGACACATCTCCCTTCCAGCTACGCGGACTAATGTGGTCCAGCGCAGCCGTGATCTCCTCGCCCATCTCCTTCAAACTGGTCAGATTGAGACGCCGGGCCTGCCCACCCCACTCCGGATGAAGTTCGAGGATCTTGACGCACTGAACAGCGCCATCGATACGGTTGGCGAGCTGAAGCATATCTGCATTACAATCGCTCCCGACCATCGTCCGCACCTTCCCAAATACCTGCTCGAGCCCATCTGTACCAAGGAGGATGATAAAGAATTGGCCGTCCGGATTATCGACCTGAGCTTTTGCGACACAAATATAGACTGTTCGAATCATAGACTGGAGGTCGAAATAGAGCTGGACAGGAATGAACCGCCCTTTGTCTTGATTATAGAGAGCGAGGGCGAGATGAGATGCGGCAGAGAGTCGGGTGAGTTGTTCGTCGAGGGAGAGTGTCACATCGAGGTATGACTCGAGAAGGTAGCGGTAGAGTGATCCAAGAAGATTGAGGATGCGGCGAGACGCTTGGGACGGAGGAGAGAGACGATCGTTCGGGGGAGGAAGGTGAGAGACTGAATTAAGGAGCTGGATCATGAGAGTGACGTCCTGGCGATCGTTCGGGGCAAGCAATCGTTGAGCGGCATCAGCGGCCATCCTTTGAGACTCGACGAGATGCGCCTTGATGATATCTGACGAGAGGGAAATGTCGTCGATTGTGATGCCGGATTGGCGCAATAAGGTATTTCGAAGCCGCTTGAACACATGTTTCCAATCTGCGTCGTTGGTGATCTCGTCCTCACCACAGACACGCGAAAAGAGATCGAACAGTTCGAAGGCACGAAAGACTGCTGATTGTAATGGAAACTCCTTGTTCATCGTCTGGTCTATCAGCACTTGTCGACGACGACTGTCACCATCGGTCGAGATCACGTAGATGCGAACATTGCGGGGGATAGGCGAAGTGGGTGCGGCGATTGCTGTAAGAGCAGACTGGACCAGACGGCGGTGTTGCGTTACTGTCTCCCGTTTACAGGTGCCGGAAATCAAGAAAGGACGAGCAACGTAGTCTTGCGGGCGGTTGGTGAGAATGGACAGCGCCATAACCGTTGCCTATGGGGATACATGTATATTCAATATCAACTCAATACCGGTAGGAGATATTGAGGAACAACGTACCTCAGATGCGAAATGAACTCTTTGCGGTACAGCCTTCAATGCCTCCAATACAACATCAGCCTGCCGAAGAGAGCGGAAGTCGAGACAAAGCCCAGAGGAATGCTCGCGGCACAGGCCAAGGATCGTGTTGAGAAAGGCCTCCCAGCGCAGACGCTCTTGTATCTTCAGCTCATCGGACGATACACTTGCACCGTAGACGACGATATGTCCTGGTGGGCCGGTAGCGGCGGTCATCGGAACCCAATCCTCGAATGCGGCACAAAGGTTGGATAGCAGATCCTCCACGCTAGGAAAGCCCGAAGAAGCTCGGATGTGATTGACGGTCATGTTGCGCCGAGTAGAATCAATGGAAGGTGTCCCGAGCGTGCGATGGGCAATATTTGCAGCGGAAACGCCACCGAGCTTCCAGATTAGGTACGAGCGTTGAAAGTCGGCTTCTTGATAACTCTTCGGCTTGTATGCCTGCTTAGCTGCCGCGTCGATAGCTCGTAAGTATCCGAAGACACCTGCACCGTTTCGTTCCTGGACAGCGAGTGCAATACGGATGCGAGGGATCTCGTTATTGATGATGGACATGACGAGACGGCGCCAGCCATCGAGATGACGAACTCGTACGGCGATGAGGCGACCACGATTCAGACCGTCGAGGTGAAGCGCATCAATCTGACTAGTCTTCTGCTTGAGCCAGTCGAACAGCTGAGTAATGGAGAGATAGGCCCACGGCGTGTTCTTGTGAGCGCCATCAAGGTTCCGATGCCGAATACCCATGACGATGGAATGGTTCTCGATCTTGCGGCATGAAGCGCAAGTGGGCCGTGTGGACTGGCCAGCACAATCGACAGAGCGAAGATACATATGAGGCCCGGGGTTGACGATAGCAACGTTCCATGGGAGTGCTCGAATGTCGTGGATTGCGAAGGGATACGAAAGGTATGGAGAGGAACCGTCAGGGAACGTCATGCGATATCCTAAGCAGGTAAATAAGATGGGTGCTGGCGTAACGGGCTTTGAACCCTGTGAGGGAATGGGTTCGAGTGGCGGTGGGATATCGTCGAGGTCCGTAACGTATTCGAGTGGTGGGGGGATATCGTCGAGGTCCATGGGCGCTGCGTATGCTGATGTCGAATGCTTGCGAACGATGGTAATGGGTTCGAGTGGCGGCGGCATATCATCCAGATCGGTCGACTCCTGATGCCCTGCTGGATCAGGATACCGAAGCTCAAGACCGTGCTGCTCTAAGCTGAAGAGACAGGGTAATCATGAGTAAACGTCGTGATCACAAAGGGATGGAGAACGTACACAATCCGAACAGCTGCTAAAAGCTTTTCGACGCGCTCCGTCAACATCCCGACATCAATTCCCGCCCGTCCAATCGCCTCCACCCAATCCCCGAATCCCTCCAAACCAGCCCTTCCCCTTCTTACGAATCTCACCAAATCCGCCACCGAAGAATTGTAACCCAAGACGCGATGAAGACTACGACTCCAATCTTCCTCCCAAGCCTCCTCTACATTTGCTACACCTTCCGTCGGATCACCGGTAATCTCAGCGAATGCGTCCGATAGTAAGCCTAGAGGAACCGCCGGCGGAAGCTGCGTATCCGCGAAACGTATCTTCGTGGCCAAAACAAGCCAAAGTGGTTGATTAGCACCAGCGGGACGGACAGTGTTGTCGAGAACATCGGCGTCAAGGTCGATCGGTCGCAATTCTGTGCCGGCAGAAGGTACGGGCACAAGAGTCTGAGAATGTGGTATTGTGGTCGACTGAGTGTTGGTGCCAGGGCCGAGTGGCTGAACGGTAGAATGGGAAGGCTGATGTACGTCTAAGGAATATGTACGAGTCAGTGATGTCTTTGAACTGAGGGGGAACAATGCAGCATACCTGAAGAGGCATTGTGCGTCTGAGACGCAAGACCTGTCGCCGTAGATGATGAGGATCCAGTAGGCTTGACGGAGGATATCGCTCGAGTGAAAAAATTCTTGATTCCACGAGCAGCTGGGACGGGCGCTTTGGAGCGATGTTTTGCGCTCTTGATGTGTTGCTGCCAATTCGCCTCTCCGCCTAGGCCGATTTGCACGTCGCGCTTGCAGCTCTCGCAGAAGCGAGTGCTGCCGGCGTTGAAGCCATCATCGGGCTCACCCTGATCCTGTTGCATGAAAATTGTCAGTCGAGCGAAAGGAAATGATGTCGGTCACAAGAAGAAAGTACCTTCGGGGCAGGAGCAGAGGTATTCGCCTGCTTCTTCTTCTTCGACTTGTCTACCATACTTGTATCACTGACGAGGGTGAAGAGCGAGGGAGACAGGGCTGGTGGACGTTCAAGCTCAAAAAACTTCCAAGATGAATCGCAGCCAGTCGAACGAGCCTGAAAAGCGTTCGGCCGGTCGAATGCCGCATCGATGAGGTTTGGAGTATCGCACAGCGATCAGTGGTCTGTTTCGTCGGCCATGGCGAGCGGAAGCAAAATGAGAGAGCCCCTCGGGCTTTGTATCACCGAGTCGTGCAGCACTGTGCACATATCCGAGTACCAGCCAGATTTGTGCTGCCTAGAGTAAAATGGACATGTATTACAAGGGACTAGGCTAGACACATAAGGTGTTAACGCGTAGTACGCGTCCTACGCGTCGTAGACGTCGTTCGGTGAGAACGAACAGCGAAGGAGCGCCGGAGACCGCTTTAGGAAGGCCTCCGGTGCTCGCCGGTCAGCTCGCGTTTAAGCCCCGACCGGACCTACCCCATCAGCGAAGCTGACAGCCCCTTGAGCCCCTTGGCGAGCCTTGCAAGCGCTAGCAAGCTCCTCCAAGCTTTGGCTAGCTCTCCAAGAGACCATCAGCTTCGCTGATGCCCCCCTCCCCCCTCCGGTTTATTAATTTATTTGTGCTGCTCCCTTGCGCATCCCAATAACTGCCGCAGCTACACTTGCTATGACTCTAACTGGGAAAAAACAAACCCGTCAGCCACGAAAAGATCCATTCATTACAGTCTCTGCCAGCCAAGCAAACAGGGAGAAGGGCGGTCTTTCCTCTCGCAGTGTTGCGTCACAGCTCTATATCCACGAATTAAAACCCACTCCGCAACAAGAGAAGACAATCTCCACTTTGTATGAGGAAGGCCATGGCTTCGATAACATGTACAGATGCGTGGTTGACGTGGAACAGGTGGAAGCAGCGTCTTTGCTGGCGTCGCTCGGGCTGGACACGGCAAGGACACGGACACTCGTGAATCACTCGCCAACCGCTGGCATGTTAGGTGGACAAATGGGAATCGGAGGGATGATACACATCGTGTACTTTATCAGTGGTGTGCACACATCAATTGGCGTTAGCTAAAAAGCTTACTGACACGGAACTTCCAGCGATTGCGGTTATAATCATACTGCCGCGGGGACGAAGATCCGTCAGAATCCCGTACCGTTCACGGAATGCCCTGCTCATGTAGAACTCACCTATGTCGTCAGCACACAACGTATCCTTAGAATCCGCGGACTCTCCAAGCACAACGCTGCGTGCAAAGCCGCCAAGTATAGCCAGATACCCCGTCGCCCTCTTCATCCGTCCGTCTTCGCTGTGGCCCTCAAACAGCTTGCTGAAGGAGTCAATCTAGACAACATACATGAGAAGAATACTCAGATGTTCAAAGCAGGTCTATATAAAGGACAACCGACGAACATGGACGAGAGCAAGTCAGCATACCGTTGGCTCCTGAAGCGCCATGACACACAGTCACTCTATTGGCAATACAACCGCCTGCACGGTATCAATGTTACTGAAGCCGCCCATGTCAACATCGATGAATGGATGGACAAGACATCGCCTCGATACAATCCCAAGATCGCGGATGCGATCTTCCACTATTCTGCGCGTGCAGAGCGGGGCGATTGATTTGAAGTATGCATTGCAACTGATGAGATGAAGGAGGCGGCGTGGCGTCACGGAGATTGAAGCCAAATTCTCCTGGATGGAACGTTTGGGGTCAGTACGAAGAAGATCCTTCTATTTATCCTGATGGGGCTAGATGAGAAATGTCGCGGCGAACCTCTCGCAATGTTCCTCTTCTCTGCTCCTTCTGGTAATTGCCACACTGCCGCTGGGTACAATACAGAGATCCTGGAGAAGCTTCTGAGAGCTTGGAGGACCTCACTAGGTGAGAGGGATGGACGTACCTTCAATCCCGCCGTAGCGATCACCGATACCGATCTCATGGAACGCAACGCCCTCATGCGAGTGTTCCCCGACATATGGCTCCTGATCTGCAAGTTTCATCTTCGTCAGTCGTGGCGAAATCACCGAAACAAGCTTTTACGAGGGCGCTCACCTGTCCACATGTCTCTCAAAGCTCGAATGGCCCGCCTCGAAACCGAACTCGTCGCCACAACAAATTTTAACGAGGCTCGGGAGATGTTGGCGAAGGAGAAGGCCGTGCTTGAAAGGATGCTGGTGGACTATCCAATGATCACGTCGAACGGCCTGGAGCACCTCCGTTATCTTGGTGACGGGTACTGGATGAAAGACGAGAGCCTGTGGAGAAGCTGGTCAGATTATGGACACCGATATGCCGCTGTACTCCTTCATTGCAACATTGAAGGGGTACTCACCACGACAAATCATCTGGAGTCCTTTAACGGAATCTTGAAGCGTAAATACCTGCGTCGCTGGCAGCGAGGGAACCGATGTCTCCGAGTCGATGTGCTCATCAAGCTACTCGTCACGAAGATTCTTCCGGCGATATTTGAGCAACAAACGCTTGAAGTACAGGAGGAGGATCGTTGGAGGAGGATCTTGTTGACCCTACCAGGAGGCACAGCTCTCGTTGGCGGGCTGTCATCGAACGCCGGCCGTGCCGTTCTACCGCCCATCGCCTACTTTGTTCAAGACACCGCACGCGACCAGGCGGCAGCCGAACTTCTACAAGAGAATCAAATCAGCGTACCTGCTTTCGACTTTCGGACCCAAAGCTTCCTCTTCACATGCTACTCGTCGTACACAACTGTCTACGATCCTCATCCGACCCTGTACAATATCGCGGTTTCGACGGATGGTTCGGCTTGCTGTGACTGCGCCGACTTCACTCAACAAGGAGGAGCATGTAAGCATCTCCGTGCCGCGCTCCTTTGGCTCGACAAGCGCCGCAGTGAAGACCCAAGAATGCCATCAGTCACTTTGCCTTGCTCGGAGGATGAAGCACGGAAACGTACACAGACAGACCTCTTCTCACGGCTTCAAGACACGGGCGCAGTCGCACCATCCCTACCAACTGGTGTTATGCGAGGCATCCCTGCTGCAGTCGTAGATGAGGCCATACGAGAAGCAAACGAGATGTTGTACGAGCATGTGGGCGAGGACGGAGAGGGGAAGGAAGACTCCAGAGAAGACGGGGAGGAAGAGGACGACGACAGCGATCTTGAGAGTGTGGCAACAGACACTGGCGAAGACTGCGAGTTTATATTCACAGCGCTTGATCATACAGGTAGTGCTCGGCGTGCGATCGACGAGCAAACTTTCGCAAGAGTGCTATTCGACCTGGCTTGTGTGGCACCGAAGCTCGGTCAGCTCGGACGCTACCTCAAGGACACTCACAGAACGTTCAGCCCTGCTGATGCAGAGAAGGCCGCTCAAGCAAAGGCAGATATCAATCTGCTTTCCGAGCAGTTAGGGCACCTCCTAGAGATGAAAGGCCCACCCATATCGGAGCCACATCAAACCAGCGCCACACCAGAGCGTCCACAAACCCCGAAACCTACCTTTGCCACATCATTATCTCTCAGCAAGGGGGAGGTCGCCAAAGGTTCACAGAGTGGTGGACAAAGTGAGGTAGAGCGTATGAGGTTGAAGAGAGCATCTCTCTACCCACACTCGCCAGAGAAGGATGCAAAGCAGCATCAATCTTACGGCCACGATTGACTTGTACATTACCTCATGCCGTAGCTCTTGATCTCTTTTCAGACAGTGGTGTTCACACGCGCCTAATTCAGCTCCTTTTCATGCTCAAAGAGCGAACTAACAAGGATATCTAGAATTATGGACTACTTAAAAGCATGCGGGTCTCAAGTGTACTTATATAAATGTGTTGTCCAGCGTGCTACGACGAAGGGTATTTGTACAAGTCGACGAGGACGCGTTGAACGAGAGTGCGGCGCGCGTCAGAGCGAGCCGCGAGCTGTGATTCTGGTTGTGTCCAGAAAAGGCAGTTGGTTGGGAGAGCTCACCACCCGAGATGGTGACGTGCAATTCCCGCAGGCGTGGCATGGTGTTTGTGCATTGTTTGGTCCCTGCCAAAACGCGCTGAACTGGTGGTCCGCAGATAGATTATTTTGTTACACAGCCATCTGCTCTCCAGTGACCGTATAGTTTGCTACAAGGGGTCTCAAGATGTTAATGCGTCTCCGTAAGACTTTTTGAGAGGAACTGAGTAAGTCAACTTCCCTCAGAGTAGAAGACAACTGATGCGCCACCACCGGAAATGGGTGGACCGAGGGCAGAATGGCACACATTGCGAGGCTTCATGTCCCCAGTCGACACGAATTGCATGGCATACACTCGCTTTCACCCAAGACCTTTTCATACAATCGAATTGTATCATGTATTTGGATGTTACCTTGGAACAAATTTCAGAGATAATGCCCTTCTTGTGCCCTTCAAATATTCTGTGGATTTGTTTTTGCCAATTTTACCTGGTTGTATATCATTCCCCCCATAGGATATTCTCACGATAGAATCAGCCGAATCCCTACCAAGCCAACATCCGCATACATACAATCCTTCATTTGTATGCAAACATTTTTCATTATTTCCTCTCTGACTTGCGCAAAAGTTGTCCGACCAGAAGGTGTATTTGAGACCACATCACTCACTGGGTTTGGCGGAAACCAAACAATGCCCAAACACCATGCTGTGCCTGCGGGAATTGCGCGTCACCACTTGAGACGAGCTATCTCCCCACTGTCACAGCATCACATCACGCCTCTGTCAGTGGTGGTGGCGTCTTTTTCTTGGGAGCTACCCCTCGAGCTGTCTGTTATGGTCACTCGTCCTCCATCACTCTCGGTTCCCGGTGTTTCCCAGTCATTCTGTCTCGTTCCGGTGTCTCTGCCTGTGCCGTTCAGTGCTCAAATATGCCTGACAAGTCTAAACAAATAAATGTGGGCCAATTACAGCCTTCATTCTTCCACCTGTGTGAGGAACATAATTATTTGAACACAGGTAAACGTGTTGGGAGCTTCTAACTTTTGTGGCATTTTTGCCACAGCAAGGTCAGCCTGTTTTGTTCCAGAGATGTTTAGACAAGAAAGCTGGTCAAAAGATGTATTATAATCAGTCGGCCAGCACTGTTCGATCTGAAGGAACAGGTCTGGCCTGGAGGGCGTGGAATTAGGGTTATGCTGGGTTATGTAGACCGCGAATGAGCTCAGAGCATGTGATCCGTGACTGTCACTTTGCAGGTCCCTGCATAGGCTCTGATCAACCATTATCACCTGACATGAAGATGATCAAACACTGTTATAACGGCTGTTCCAATTTGGAGGCCTTTTGTGGGCTTGCCCTCGTGCCTGCCTCTTATGGAAATGTTGCCTGCGGGAGAGGACTGTCTAGAACCCTCTCCCCGTGTGCAACATTTCCATATGAGGCAGGCGCAGAGGCGGCCCGCAAAACACCCTGGAATTGGACAAGACCAGTCCCTGCATATAGTTGCAGAAAAAATCTTGTGCCGGTGCCAGCGGAGTGCTAACGACACCGGCACTTGCCATCCAGTCGAGCGTGAGCATGAAAACTTCACTTTTGCTCCTTATTGTCTCTTCTCCTCTTCCGCCTCCTCTTCTGCCTCCTCGCTCTTGGCTCCCGCTCTTTACCCTTCCCAGGGTATTTCTTGCTCAGTTTGGTTCTTTTTGTTTCAATATATCCCTCTACTCCAGATCTTAAGACCTTCTAACGGATCACCTTTCCAGTGCTTCCTTCATTTCACGCCGCCTATCCTGATCTCCCCCTTTACCCTATTTGTTACTCCATTCTCATGGCCAACACCCGCCTACAAAATCATTCCCAGGGGGACACTGCCCCTGCTTCCAGTGCTCACCTTGGCCTCGCACTGCCCACACCTGTGAATTCCCAGGCACAGTCTGGTCCCTCCAATCAAGATGGCCAGCTGCCAGCTCAGCAGCAATCTGCTCCGTCAGCAAATTAGTCGCCGGAATACTTGGCCATCCGACGCCACACATAGTCGATGGCTCGACGCAATCCTCGAGAACCGGACATAACCGCACCTAGAATATCTATGGACAATATATTTGATGCGAGTTGTAACTAGAGTTGTCAAGGTTGTGACGGGCCTCGGAGGTTTGTTCATTCACGACCGTTGAGAACAGTTCCGAGAATTGTGGTGCGTCGTGAACGGTTGCAGAGCACGTGTGGTGCACATTTTATGCTGTACATCGCGTCCCGTGGGTACTCATGCAATCGCTGCGAGCTTATACACTGCATGACATGCTGCTGTTGGCAATACTGTGATTTTCTTTTGCTCTTTGTGGCTTTTTTTTTACTGGTCACTCGTGAAGGAAGGATCAAATAATATTACATTGGCAGCTGGGCTCGTAGATACAGTGGTAAATATATAGAGGACTACAGAAGATAGCCTATCACATAAAACACCCTCAAACCCTTAATATATGCCATGAAGAGAAATTCATCAAGGCTTGAGAATGCCAAAAACATCGTGAAAACATACCATGCACAACAAAATATCAACCAGTAGATGATGATAACACTACAACGAGAGAGGAGCGTGAGTACATAGGTCACTGTGGTACAAATAGCAAGTGATGCACCTGGAGCCGCCACGCAGGCCTGGATGCTCGATGAGGGTATTGTCACGACCACACCAGAACAACCATATCCTACAAAGAGGGGTTGCTGGCAGGCGATCTCTCACTCAGAAACACACACCAAGGGCGAGGAAAAGGTTGTATAGGGGGGAGACTGACGATCTCAAGACTAGAGTACAAAACAGGAAGTAGGTAGGTTTATATACTAGCCAGAACCAAACACAACCAAACCCAGGCCACAGTGGCACAGAAACTCGGAAAAGTGTGGCCCAACTGTGGCACCCACCAGGAAATAATAGAAAAGGCATGGAAATGACAAAAGGTCATGACATTACCCCCCTCTTTAAGGTCATCGTCCTGATGATCAGCGAGAGTGAGACAATGTGCACAACTGAAAGGGGTGAAAGGGAAGAAAGGGGAGAAGAGACAAGGAGGACACAGCAAAAGCTGAGAAATAAAGGGGAGCAAAAGCACTGGAAGGTCATAAAAGGGCGTGAACAGTGTCGTAAGGGGCATGAAGAACATACAGCAAGAATGAAAGAAATCTGTCCATAAATGCTGAAGATATTCATGAAAAGGGGGGAAGAAGGGTGAACGTCGTTGGGGATAGCGCCGAGACATAACCAGACATCGTAGAATAAAAGCGAGGGTAGGGGCGGGTAGGGGATGGATAAGGCTCGTGGGAATCGAAGACCGCGTGGGAAACGAACCGCAAATCACGGAGATAAGGAAGGAAGAAGTTGGGGGAGGGAAGGAGGGGGGAGGAAGAAACAAGGGAGAATATCTCAAGAACGGATGGACGGATCTGGATGCGGTTTGGGGTAGGTGTAGGTGTGTATGGAAGGAGTAGGGAGAAAGAGACCGCATGAGAAACGAACAGGTAGATCCCGAGATATCAGCCCATCTGTCCCAGCCCAGCCCTCTCCAACCCTCTGCACCAAAATCCGAATATCTCCGTCAATTCCCACACAATCTCCACTAACCCGGACCTCTGGGGAATCCTTGGATCGCGCTCTACGCGATGGTTTAATCGGATCGGGTAGATAAGGGATGGATCAAAAATGCGGAGGCGAAACTTGATGAGGGGGAGGAGGAGGTGAAGTGAGGTGAAAGCTGTGGAAATCCAATGTGCTGGCAGATCCAGGAAGCTAGAGTCGAGTGGAGGGTAATGGAAGGTAGTGTGTGTGTCGTCTAACCTATGGCTCCAGGCCAAGATGGCACCAGGGAGGAGGAGATAGCGGCAGCTGCCCAGAGGCAAGAGCTGGGGTGATAGCTGAGGTGTAGGAGTGGAAGGAGGCGAAGTCAAGGCCAGGCAATCGATGGGAGTATCAACTCAAGGCTCAAGACGAGCCAGAGGGTGTTGGAGGTAGTAGGGGTGATGGTGAGATACAACTGTTAACGGACAGAGGAAACCGGCATGAAGATGCGAGGGTGACCGGAATAGAGAAGAAAGGGAAGACTATTAGGGGAGTGAATAGTGCTGGCCAATCCGTATCCCAGGAGCCACTAATGTAGGCCCAAACAGAGTAGAGAGATCGTCCAGGAGCAAGGGGAGTCTTGAGATGATATCACAACCACACCAGAACAACCATATCCTACAAAGAGGGGTTGCTGGCAGGCGATCTCTCACTCAGAAACACACACCAAGGGCGAGGAAAAGGTTGTATAGGGGGGAGACTGACGATCTCAAGACTAGAGTACAAAACAGGAAGTAGGTAGGTTTATATACTAGCCAGAACCAAACACAACCAAACCCAGGTCACAGTGGCACAGAAACTCGGAAAAGTGTGGCCCAACTGTGGCACCCACCAGGAAATAATAGAAAAGGCATGGAAATGACAAAAGGTCATGACAGGTATGAGAAAACTCAAACCATACCTTACACTATAATTCTACAGCTAACTGCACCTGCTGTAACGTCTCTATTATTTTTCTTCTCTTTTCTTGTTACTTTCTTGTCGCGGGCCACACGAAGCGCGAGTCTTACGTTCGTGTGGCACCTTTGGGCCACAACTACAGCCCCAAGCCGCAGTATCGGGTTACCTCATGTTTATAGCTGTACGTTTTAGGTTTGAACTCTATCGACTCATGTATTTAACTTACGAGGTCCTCGAGGAGGACCGTATCGTGAATAACATTCTTCTTACTTTTTTCCTGATTTTTCCCGCTTTATTCGCTTCGTGAGATCGCGCTCGAGATTACTCGCGCGACCTCTCTCGGCAACTCGCTTCAGTGCTTCCGGTCGGGTCGGATATCGAATACATCCGGACCTACAACTTCGCACGTGTTCG